>NC_079891.1:635995-813495 GCF_024868665.1 Triplophysa rosa
ATCTGTTGGTGGTAAAAGCTACTACAAATTAAAATATCTACTGAATAAACTATTACTTGGTTTAATATGTGAAATAAAAACCAAAGCGAGGAGCCATCATGAGACTGTTTTTATATTTCATTTTTAGCCAATTTAAATTAAATAAAATAGCCTAAAATTAAATAAAATAAAACATTGAACAACATTCAACCACTTCCTCAAAGGCTAATATAAAAGAAAGTGATGTTACATTCAAAATGAAAAGACGACTGCACCTAAAACTCTGTCAGTGATTTTTATTAAGGCCACAGCCAGAAAATGTCTGCTTCCTGTTTTCTCCCCTGTTGCCATGGTGAATCACAGTATCGGAGCTCCATTGATGATGGCTTTTTACTAGACGTCAGGCACAAGCTCAACTCAGAGTTAACATATACTCAGAGTCGACTTACCTAACTCAGATCAGCTGTTCTGGAACTGAAAACTCACTTCACAGGGTAAGTCAAATCAGAGTTCAGGGTTAGGCTCAGAGTTTGTTGAACCTCCTTTTTGAATACCCCCCATGACCTGTTTATGAAGTTCACATGAGTTGTTATTCTGCAAACTGACATGTAGAAATTACATAAATGAAAAGGTAAGTATAAAGCATTCCACTAATCAAAAAGTATGCTAACCGATGGGTGTGAAACTAACATAAGATATAAGCATATGTACAGAAAATAGTTTAAACATGTAGCTTAGTTGCAGTCTAAGTGCAAAGTGCTAAGTGACAGTAATGTCTAGACATCATTAGCATGATTTGTATCCTTGAGGGGCTGAACTCATTCTTGTATTATTTGTGTTTTATAGTTAGCAGATGGTCCAGACCTCACTGACACTCCGGTGGCTCTCCTGACAGTTGATGACACTACTGATGCGGCCCTCTTCAGCCCTGAGAGCATCTGTATTGTTGTGGAGGATGAAATACTTGTGAGTGGTCCCACAAATCTGGCTGACTCATTTCTCCTGCTCCTTGGGTACGTCTTTGCACTAGACCTACAGTACCCAAAGAATCTCGAAATTACATTCACATTTATCCAAAAAGTTGTGATGTGTCTTGAGGACAACAAACCACTGAAAGGGCGTCTAATGACGCTGAAGAATGATTTGTTCAATGAGTGAATCACTCAGAATGGATTATTTGTTGAGCTGAGTATTGAGGAAGTTTTTTGATTTTTTTCCCCTCTTTACAAATGTAATCATTTGCCTCTTACCTCAGATTTAAGATGTGACGCTGTTTGCCTCTTCTACCTCAGATTTAATACATTGATTGTTAATAGATAAATTTCACAACATTGACGTATTGCCCAGCCAAAGTTTTTGTACTGAATAACTTGTGGGAAACGACTGTTCAATTCATGCACTATACATGTTTAATGTTCTGTTGCCTAATGCCTACCTTGATGCTCTACCTTGATGTTGCCAGTTGAAGTACGGCACAGTAGAAACCAGTACATTCTTTAAAAAGCCATTTTAAATGGCTCCACATTCTAATAGTTGTCATTGCTGTTGAGGATGGATTATACTTAGAATCTTATTGAATTTTATCATGAATCCTTTGTGAGTTTTTATCATAATGTTTATTGAATAATGTGAGATGGAGACCCAAAATACTGAATCTACCCTCTGTAGCAATGACCACTATCAGAATATGGAACTATTAACACTTAATGTACTTTAAAACAGATTTTGTTTTTGAGTCATTTCCTTTTCCTTTTGTTTTAATTTATGACAAGCACTTTGTTTTGACTGAGCTCCTTTGATTCGTGCCTTTTAAAAAGCACATTGTGTTGAATAAAAAAAGTTGTTAAATTGTCACTGTGGTGTCACTGTCATGTTTTCTAATATTATTAGCTGATTATAATTGTGTAGTGGGCTGACATCATTATTTCATTTTAGAATTAATTTTGAGTGTATGTCCCACATTTTGAGTTGAAAAATATTTAAAATTTTGTGTATTTCCCACATTATATGAGTTGAAAAATATTTAAAATTTTGAGTGAATTACTCCCTAATTATAAGTTGAGGAATATCAATATTTATAAGATAACATTGAGATAATTTAAGGCAACTATAAATGTAATTTTTATTTTATGTAAACTTAAAACATTTAAAAACATCACTAAAATATTTTTGTGTAATCTGTTACAAAATATTTTGAGTTCTGTGAATTATTAGGGTTTACAGGTGGTTGGAAGTCTCTTAACATCCTGATAGCGAAACATTGGTATTTTTATAATTATATATCGTCTGTGAAAGGCGTAGATTAAAAAAACTTCCGAGGGCAATGATACGTCTTGTGTACATTTTCAGTCAGCGTATTTTTCATCCCACTGCGCACCCTGTTCACGCAGACATCACACGTCATCAGCGCGCTCATGTGCGATGTGCAGGCAGCGGGACAATGGCGGACAGAAAGCAGGTACCTGGAGATGTTCGTCATTGTAGTAATGTAATTCACATTGTACTGTAATGTTTTCTCACCGGTGAATGTGACATGACCTCACTGGAACCGATCCATCAGCTTCTGGTCTGTGTGCGCGCTCATGTGTTTTGGAGGAGGCGTGGCTTTGGATGGTGATTCACAAGAGGGAGGGATCATATGATTGCACTGCTAGCAGGCATTTCCAAATGATCTGCTCTGCCTTTAAGACAGGTCAAACATTGATTTTAGTCTGGGACTAGCCTTAAGCCTTTGCCTGTGAAACCGGGCCTATGTGTAATAATAATTGACTGTATAAAATCTGATTTTTGTTTTATTTATTAAGGAAACGTTTGTCTTAATATATGGTCAGGTAGTGAGGGCTAAATCAGTGTCATGAATAAATGCCATCAGGAGTTTCTGAATGGAAAGACGAATGAATTGAATGAAATGTAAATCATTTTCATAAAAGGGCGATTGTATGCATGTAAATGTTTTATGAGAAGACCATGTATCAAGATAACCTAATAAGAAGGTACTTGTGTATGCAATAGTGTCACCATAATCACATCAGTTCAGATCAGTTCATGCAAACCTTACAGTCCAGTAAACAATAGATCATCATTTCAGACTGTGATGACTGAGTAAGCGCTTGAGTTTGTCTCTACATGATGTTTTTACACAGATGTGAAGGAGAATGACCGTGTCATCGTTCACACCGCAGTTAAAGATGATGTCATATCTGCCACATAAACAACACACTTCATATAAACAGTTAGGAGACTATTCACTAATGTCCTGATGACAGTAGAAACTGAGAGAGCGACAGAATTCTCCGCTGTGACCTAATGTCAAATGATGTGTCAGGAATCTACACGCGGCTCATGCACAGCGAGCACCAGGCCTACGAGGAGACGGGAGGTCTCTTGAGTTAACTCAACTCTGACACAAAGCATTCCAGATCCATCCGAGCCTCCAGCGAGGAGTAGCCCGAGACTCTGGCCTTCGATGATCGTGAAAACACGGCCTTTGTCCAGCAGTCAAAGTTTATCACTAGTGACAGATTCACACTGCGCTTGAATAACAACCAGACACATTGGTGTTGTTGGTCTTCTACTGTTTGCTGACAAACAGTTCAGTAAGATGTGTGAAAATCCGTCTATTATTTACACACCATCATGTTGTTTCAAACCTATGTGTTGTTATTCTTCAGTGAAATATAAAAGAAGAATGAATTCCTGAATTCTTTAGATTGATCATATTTGCCAAACCCTGCCGCAAATGGCACACTCCGGTCTTGTTGACCTCCTCCGAGTCTACACTTGTGTTGTGTGGGGAACTTGGTACCAGTCGACAAAGGCACATGAGAGCACATTTTGGGACAGACTTGAGGTTATCACGCTGGAAAGAGAAAGAGGTTGGGTGCATATGTATATGTTATTTCTCTATAAAACAGAAGCAGTTGTGCATGTGCCACATAAGGCCACGAGACCATAAGTGGGCCCTTGTCAGGCTTATAACCGATGGCTTGAGAATGTTTTTACATGCAGAGATAGCTGGATGTCTTTCAGAGAGATTGTGGAGGATATGGAGCGTCAAACCTCCAGCAAACACTGGAGGATGACAAGAGTCAAAACGGTTAAACGGCTCACAGAAACACTTCACAGAGTATCTGATCACAGATATTCACCTGACACGCAGCTCTCTGTTGGACACGTGTGAAGTCCTGTTATCAGTCTCACTTGACGCTCTGCTCATCTCGCTTGATCTCAGCACAGATCTGAAGACAGAAGCAAAGTCACGGGACACATGATTTGAAAGCATCAGAATTTTAGTTCTGCTTAACGTTCAGTGAAGCACAATGTCAGTGAATGTCTGAGAAGATCTGAGGCGCTCTTGTGCCGCCGCCGCCACCGTCGCTTTCATTAGAGAAGCTGGACAGATGCCTCGTCCGTTCCTTTCAAAACAAGTGGCACGTAAGATCTTGCATTTATTTGTAATTTGTTCTCAATGCCTGTCCCCTTCACCTTTATTCCGATCTATATTTCACATCTGGTCCCTCAAGCAATTAACCTTGGTTGAAACCAGAACACTACCTTTGGAGTGTTTTTTCCCTGGCTGCTATTTTGCTCCTGTATGTTACTTTTCAGCGATTGAACTGAGGGTAATGATTCTGAAAGGAAGAAGAATGTTCTTTCAATAGATAATTAGGGAGATTGGTTTACCAGACCCACTCAAGAGTCATTCACATGCAGGGACTACGCCAGGCCGTTGTCTGCGGCTCTCAAGAGGTCTCCCGAGACACATTCCCTACTGTTTCATTTCTCCCAGCAGGTGCCTGACAGGTAGTCGCTGGTGATGCGGGATCTAGAATGGAGAGGCCAAGTGAAAAGGTCAGTATCAGAGGTCAAAGGTGGGGAATCTAAGGTCAGAAGGTCAATGGCTACTGGAGTAAAAGTCTTGAAACATGGTTGTGTTGTAAGAACTTTCACAGCAGGAGTTTTCTGTCCACCGTCAGATTCCTGCAGTCCGAGTCACCTCCTACATCAACCAATGGTGGTAAGTTTGGGGAGGGACTACATGTTTGATTGACCAATGAAAACTGCTTGGCAAATTATTTGTGTGCATGTGTGTTCTGGTAAATTCTACAGTGTGTGGACTAAATGTCTCCATAAAGATCTTAACAGCAGTCATTTTTTACCTTGTGGGGACGTATTTTAATGAAAACAACTTTTGAATTGAACTAAACGATGTTTAAATGAAAACTTCAAAAAGGTTTGTGTGATGGTTTGGTTTAGGGCTTGGCTGAAGGTTACAGGAGACAGTATAAAAATCACTATGAAATGTGCATATATTGTACATTCTTTTACAAACTGATTTTGCCAGGTTGGGTCAATGTAATAATAAAGCTTCAAAAGCACATAACCCTGGCACATTAACTGCCAACTTTGGCCTCAAATCTGATTGGTTGATTGGAATGTTGACCTCGCATGATAAAATCAGAAAGGCCATTCGTATATACAGTACATAACACCACATGTGACCCTGGAGCACAAAACCAGTCTTCGGTAGCACAGGAATATTTGTAGCAAAAGCCAACAGTACATTGTATGAATAAAAAACTCATTAGGATATTAAGGACAATGTTGCACAAAGATATTTTGTCAATTTCCTACAGTAAATATATAAAAACTTTATTTTTGTGAGTCCAGAAACATACCTACAAACTTCACTCGCTGCTGCCCGCTCTTTGGGAATGACCCACTCAAGTTTGGTATCTTTGTAAAGTTTAGAATTTCAGCTTTGGGTTCATCTAGTCTCCACATCCTCTTTGCAGCGGTAAGCCAATAGAGAGCGTTAAAACAAACCTGTTTCTTCTCAGCAACGGCCTGCTACAGCGTCTCTGATTAACAACTTCAAAGGCCAAATATCGTCCTCAGCTAACAAACCATACATCAATAGAAAGCTTATTTATTCAGCTTTCACATGATGTATCAATCTCAAAATTGACCCTTAAGACTCGTTTTGTTGTCCAGGGTCACATATTTAATTGCTCAATCATGTAGATTGTTACTGGAAAATTCTACCATTTAAAAACAAATTACTACAAATATTTTCCAGACTTATTCTTTCAGAACGAATGAATAACAACTCATCAGTATTCCTCCACACAATCAATGTTACTCCACAGAAGCAGAGATGTGATGAGAACACACGGAGGGAACAAAACGTCCACTCACCTTACACTCCTAAACCTGCAGTGTGTAACCCAATCTGTGGATGTACAGGTCACTGTCACAAGTGTTGATTACTGTACGCCGCTTCATATCTGCTCTCTGCCAACAGATTTTACACAGTTACACGACTGACAACTTCTCTTTGTAAGATGACATGCTTTACAACGGCAGACAAAAGGCCAACATAATCCTGAGCAAAAATACCTTCAGCTGACTGAAAACGTGCTGTTTATTCGGGTTAAAGGATCACATATATCTTCACAATCTGTGAGAAAAGTAACCCAAGCTTTCGTAGTCTACTGGGACAAGAATAAAGATGCTTGAGGCCTTATCGACAGAGCTCCGGTTATAAATTTCTCTTAACGCATGGGACTAGCAGGCATATGCTAGTTATAGGAACACCAGTGAATATTGGCTGGAGAGGTCAAAGGGCCGTGAAGGTCAAAGGTTTCATCCTCTTCTCGTCATGAAGTGCATTATCATCTTCTCAATGGACACACCATCCAGATGGCTCAGTGAGCTCAAGACAGCTGTGTTAAGCTTACAGCATATTTCATTCATTTTTAAGACATCATATTTCAAAAAGGGCACATCACGTGACATTTGGCTCGCGCCTATAACAGGAGAGATCATGTAACAAAAGTCATGTCTTAAACACGGACTCTGATTGAATGTCGAGGATTTCGAGGAAATCTTTAGCAGTGTTTTATTTCTGCAGCCATCAGTAACTGAGTGACGTGTCCAAACATTGCAGCCTCTTTTTGTCCTCTTGGGGAAAACTGCCCGTAAGAATCATTTTATATTCCTTTTGATAGCTTAATTATTTAAGACTCAAAAAAGAGTGACCTCATGACCAGTGGTTCTCTCTATATACTTCTAAAATTAGCTCCACAGAATTTACATTTATTGACAAAATCGGAATACTGTTGGTTAAAATATCAGATTAGATGTCAACGGTTATTTGGAGAAAAAAAAACTTTTACACTGGACACATTTTTGTTGTGATGTCTGTTATTTCAACGTCAAAGCAGTAAGATGGTAAGAGACTGGGCATTTCTCCCACACAAGCATCATATGACCTTTGCAAAAACCTCTCATGTTCAGAAAAGTGACTGATAGATCGCTGTTTATTTATGTACTTCAGCAGAGGCACAAAGCGCACTTCCAGTCTAAAAACCCCTCAGCTCATAAACTGGTTTCTATTAAACCGTCTTGTCCACTGGGCTTAATTTCATTAGGTTTCTCCAATTTTGTGCTGGTGTGTCCGTGCGCTGACCAGACGTCTCATTAACATGCTAAACAGTGAGAATGAGGAACAGGCCTCTCATTCAGTCAATAGCCAACAGGAGGAATGTCTCCTCATCTCTGGACTGTGATAACATCAGTCTCCGAGACACACCCATGGGCCACGAGACAGACGTTTATGGACGTCTATCTGCACGAATGATCAACACGAGACCAGCCGACCTGTTTGTACCCCACTCCGAGAGACAGTAGGCCTGCATTTCAAGCGGTGTAAATCAGCCTGTATCAGTGGCACACAACATTACCTCAGGTAGTTGGAGAAAGGCCTCTATCAGGTACAGTGATCGAGATCTCAGCGTAGGAAAGTCAGAAATGCTTTTAAGGTCTTCCTGTTGTTTCATGATGGTTTGGTAATGGCTTGAGATGTCATTCTGCTTCTCATGCAGAAGAACGCGGAATCTCTCAGAAATCCTACCAGCCTCTTTAGTCGTTATGGAACGTAAAACTACATGATCCTGACATATGTGCAAATCCTTTCATTAAACATGTCAGTTCCATTAGGCCCAGCAAACACCGTTACAAAATAAATCATTAAAAAAAACACTGCCTTGTCTTCCATTAGAGAGGCACTGGTTGTGTCCGGGCAATGTTTGGAAAGTAACACAGCGTTTTCCTTTTCCTACAAATGGCTGATTCACATTATGTAGTCACGCCCACTTCTGCCATTGTGTTTCAACATCAGCGCTACAAAACGGGGCTAATGTATCAGTAAACTTTGCTTGTGGCAAGGATCACATGACAACTGAAAGTTCAAGGACTACCCAGGCTACTGTGTGTAGCATACGCTGTAAAAATGCAGAGTTATTTAAGCTTGGCTCAAACCCAGCCATTGGCTTGTGAATGAACCTAAACTGGGTTGTTTTAACCCTAAATGTTTGGTTGTTCTAACCCCTGAGTTTGTCCCTTTTGACCAAACGCCCAGTATTTTGAGATTGTAGGGTAAAACTATTTTAACATGAAAATAAATGTAACTATGCTATCGCCTCGGCCTCAATTCCCAAAACCCACACAATAGGAGACGCCCTCCGACCGACAGTAGAAACACACGGCCGACAGAAACTTCACGAGGGCCACTTCAATTTTTCTGATCTATCGCACATGCACTCTCTTCTATGACGGATCTTCATTGTGAGCCTCTCCTGGATGGTCCACTCTCAGAAAAAACGACATGTGTTCTCCGGGGAGTGAGCGTAATGAAATCAGGCGAGTCGCTCTCACAGAATGAGTCTCTTCTGCTTTTAGCTGGGGCAGCACATTTCTTTCAGACACGAGCACCTTCACGGAGGTCTGAGAGAGAGAGAGAAGCACATTACTGCTGTGTCCACCACCACGATTGTTCTCCCTTGTTACTATTTTGCCCTAACGGTGCTTTTGATTTTATTTTCATTTTTCTGCTCCTTGTTCGGAATCAGATTAGGATCGATTGCTGCACAAGAGCATGTGGGCAGCCGACCGGCACGCTGTCGAATCGCACCGGTCCGCCATTGAAAGTATTCAGGCAACTAAATAGAATTGTTTGCCCTTAGATGTCAAATTTCCTGCGAGACAAGGATGTCAATACCAATTAGATTGTCTGCGGTAGCTGCGGTGATTCGGCGAGCGGGCTGCGCTTTATGTTTGCTCTTGGTAGGGCGGAGCGGTGGGCTTTAAAAAAAAACCCTCCCAATTCAGTTTTCTGATGGCCAACGGGCCGACATTAACTCTATTAGCTCGGGTGGAGGAGGGGCCGTGGGACGAGCCCATGGAGAACACTGTACTCAGCCTCCTGGCATCTGTTGAAAGGTCAAAGTCCGCTGAAGTGAGCAGAAAATGAATTAATGAAGAAACGTATTTAAGAAGCCGATGGCCTTACTGTGTCTCCAGCCGGCAGCCGTAGTTCTTCTCCTGATAACATGACAAATTCGTTCACAGGTAAGAGCGGCACAAATCACTTTACATACAGTGTGTATGCACTATAAAAACACTAGTCCTGTTGAAGACGCCAGAGATCAAGCGGGCGATTGTTAGTTTCTTTCCTTTTACTATTAAATCACATAAACAATTCACTGATTGTCATTTGAGCGTCAGCAGAAACGTTTCCATCGATTGTTGGTCAAATGTTTCAGGCGTTTGGACGTCCATCACATCCAGGACGCTTGAAGTCATTTCCACAAACATTTGCACGGGAGAAAGCGAGAGCGGTGAGCGTCTTCCATGCGGTGCTGGTGCTGGTGCTCGGCCAAGAACAACAACTCTCACCGTCTGTCTGTGAATAACGTTATTACATTGATCGCAACTCAGCAATTAGATGGATGTCAACTGTGAATATTTAAAGTGCTTTACTCACCTTGAATGAATGTGGAAATCCTGCGAGAAAGACAAGGTCAATATTTTCAGCCTGATCATTTAAGAGCAGCAATCAGAACTAATTCAATCATTATAAAAAGCCTTCAGTTAAACTGCGCTGCCACTTTCTCTTTGCTTAAGACTTGACAAATGACTCATTCATTCAATGATCTTTAAGTCAGAAAAGCCCAAAGCAGAACCCGCTGGTGCACATCATTGCCATTCAGCTTGAGTATATGGACTAGTAAAGATGTCGTGGCCGACTGATTTACTGTAGACAGGCACATTTCTTCTTTGTTGTTGACACATTTATCTTGTTAGTACTCAGTTTGCTGAATCAGAGGACCACGTGACTCTTAGAAGTATTGCTTTCGGACGGCCGAGGACGACGTCAATTGAGAAGAAACCTCTATGTTTCTTGTTTTGCTTCCGCGGCCTCACGACTGCACGTATCTTGAAATAAAGCTGTTCGCCGTGCCATCTTCACGAGAATCAGCAGGACGGTTGTTGTTGTTCTGACACATCGAGTCACGGTGCTCACGGGTTTAAATCTGGGTCGCAACATTTCCAGCGTCTCTCCGCTGAAAAGAAAAAACAACTAGTCGACATCTTTCAGAACACAATAAACAAAAGGCCGTGAATTTATCGTCATCCTCTCAACAGGGTTAGAAAAGCTCATTCAATCTTTGTATTGTTTATGTGTGTGGACCCTTTCTGAACACAAACACTGATCACATCTCATAGTTGAGAGAACCTTCCCTCATTTAGAACACTTCTCTTCAAGCCAATGCACGTGAAGAAACACCAGATGTTTGTTTCTGAGACGCTGTGCATTAATAAAGCTGGACATTCACATGTAACATCATGAAGACGATCATATCACCTACAACACAACAGACATTTACAACACTTTCTGTTACAGAAGTCGTCTATTATTTTAGATTTGCTGGATCACAACTTTTATTGTTACAGCAATATCACAACAACACTGCGGTAAATTGTTAATAGCTGAACAGAAATATATCATATACAGATATATAGTTGGATTAAGATATGTTATAGGTTTCCTTATTAAGAAAACAAGTCAAATTACACAATGAAAAATGAGGTAATATGATGGTTTCTTATCATGATATGTCATCTGTCAAGTGTAATATGAATGTCTACACAGATGAATAATAATGTCTCTCCTGATCTCTCATATATAACCAATATAATAAACACAAGCTATACGCTGAGTATTCAAGTCCTGAAAATAACCAGATGACTAATTATTAATATAATCATTCTAAACCCATCAGCATCAGGAGCTATAGAAACATTTGTTCAGATGGACACTTAATGTTCAGCACTTCAAACAACACTGACACCTGAAATTAACCTTTAACAATACTGAGCTCTCTCTCAAAGTAATTACATATGATGACGACGGGTGAAACCTCAACTTGATTCCACCCATTTACATTAAAGACATTCAAGAAAAATGCTTTTTCTTGCTTTTCAGATGACAGAAATGTCTAGTAATGTCATTTGTCACATCAACTTTTTTTTTCAGTTTAAATTGTTGAAAATTGAAATCAAATCTGCATGCCACTTGGGTGAAAAATCACCTTTTCCTGTGTCTGTTTTATGTTTATACTTTCTTTTCACAAAAGGTTATAAATAAAATGAGCCAATATTGACATGACAGTGGGTATTTAATATTTGAGATGAAAATTATGACCATATTCCTGATGTATTTAGCTGAACACAGACCGAGAAAGAGGTGGAGGAAAACTAGGATTGAATGGAAATGTAAAGACTGTGTGGAATGCTCCAGTTAATTCTGCCATGAACTTATGAACCTCACCCCCCCCCTTCACCCCCGTCATATTATCATAAAAAAACCTGAGAATGTACAGGTCATATGAATGATAGAACTATCCCATCAGATGAGTCACATGTCGCTGGATTTGGTACATTCAACAGTATGTCATGTAGATGGATTTACAGTTAAACAAATATCACATCAAAAGGCAGAAGATTCTAGTTTCAACATTTTACAACCAACTAAAGTTTAATTAAATTCATTACTTGTTGAAGAATAGCCTGTTCATATACTTTTTATTATCCAAAACAAGGTTTTGTCAACAATTGTTTAGGGGACAGCAAATAAAAAAAACGAAACGATTCTGTAATCGGATCGTGACAATTGTATTTTTAAAAGTGCAAATGTTCCAAATATAAGGCTAATATCTCATTTCTGCTGAGACAGAATGATGTTGATCATAAAAGGGTTTTTGATGAATCATGACCTTCAGCCGAGGGTTGTTTCCGCATTCCCTCCAGCAGGAGCAGAGCTGAGATCGGCACAGAGCCGCTCCTCCCTGAGAACAATCTCATTCAGTCCTCCTCTCTGGAGACCTACTGGAGCAGGCCATGTTACCCCATCTGACGCATGCCACAGACACACAACCTTCAGCTGATTTAATGTGCCAAACCAGTTACTCAACTGTGGACTCAAACGGTCCAGCAACCTTCAATGCAACAGAACACACTTGCAGCGTTGCATGATATCAGGTCGGTGGAGAGTAAGAGGCCCTGACGTGTCTTTTATTGCTGCTGCAGCGGCGGCCCAGTCTGCTCATTGATCTTTCATCAGGTCATAGAAGGGAATGGAGGTGAGGAGCCTGCTGGAGCCTGTCTGTGATTGTTCCCAGTTTCCTCAGATTGTTTTGCCTTTGGTAAAGGCTCAGTGCTCCTCTGTGCGCTCTGAAGGTAAGACAGGAGACTGCAGACATTTCAGGGAACACGGAACTGTTTCACGCCGTGGGTAGACGGACGATGTGTGTGTGTGCGTGTGCGTGTGTGTGAACAAGCTGTAGGAGGGGGTGTGTGTTGTATGTCTAAAATGTGGGTGAAATAGGTTTCATTCCAGCACAGCTCAGGCCAAGGAATCTGCAGTGTCAATCAGTGTGGGGTTTTTCTTGATATTTACTCTGTGATGGATGATTGAATCTGTTAAGTGGCATGTATAAAATGAAATAAGATTCAAGTTTCTTTGCCATGATCCACAGAAAGGAAGTTGTCCACTTTCATCTGGGAAAGGCACTACACGTTTCCTCCAACGTTAGTTTATAATTACTGTACATATGTATTATTCATTGAAAGAAAGCCAAACGGTGGGCTCGGGCGACCCTGCGGGGTGAGATGGACACACAGTGACCGCTCTGCAGTCTCAGGGGTTTGAGAGCCAGGGACGGGAAAGATCCTCAACTCCAGATCATCAGATCAGCTTTCACTGAACTCTGAATATTTCATGCAGCAAGTCTTACAGTAGAAACCCAGATGGGCTATTGAAATGGAAAAGCTACATGTCCATAACTCACACCCCTCCCTTCACCCAAAGGGACAAGCTTCAAGAATGATGTCTGGCTCATGTTTCTGGTCAAACCGACCATGTGGTTTATGTAACCTCGTGCCAGCGCAGAGAAGCGCTGCGTACAGAAACCGTAAATTCATATTTGCCACTGCTGCGTCACTGCACGCGCACAGGATGAAGTTAGTCACTTCGACAAAACTCTGTATTTAACACTGAGGGGTCAGAGGAAGGTTAAATTGTACAAACATTATAAAAGAATAGCAAAATCAACTTGCAAATACTGGTTTTATACCTATAAACAGACGACGCACTATACAAATAACATAAACGAATCGTTCATGTTCAGGTTAAATACCTACCTTTGGTGACGTGTGTTTAATAACAATAAAAGATCGCGTGATGATCACAGTTGCTCTGTGATTTATATGCACACCCATTCCTCTAAACAATGTCATGAAAAATCCTGCTTAAGGCCTTTAGTCTGACCTTTTCTTTTATTTCGCCCGGTGAACGCGTATTAGAAACATTTCTCTGTACAGAAACAAGACGGAGTTGAGGGTAATATTTGAAGGATTTGTGCATAGGTATTAAAGAAACTAATATTGATAACCTAATTAAAATTAATAAAATTAATATCGAAACTAAAATGAAATACAATGCTAATGGTTGGCTAAACCTATTCCCACCTGATACGTATCCTATAAGGCCTATACTATATTTATGCACAGAATGTCCATCATTTCTACGGTTTTCATCACATCTGAAAACATTCTCGTGTTCCTCCGCGGCTGCACTGTTATTAAGTGTTATTCTTACCAAAAAACTACATCCAGCGTAAAAAAAATTATATTGCACCCATGTCTGTGTTTACACTGAGTGAATGGAATTATAAATCCATTAATGAAGGATTGATTAAACAAAGCCATTGCAATTTGATTTCTTGACATGTATATTTGCGATATCTTGGACAATACAATTTCAACAAACAAAAAAACGAATAAACTATTACTTTGTAATCAAGTGAATAAATCATATTTTCATGTTAACCGCTGTAAAAACCTGATTCAAAAACGCAAACCAAGAACATAAAACGACCATTACAAGCATACACTTTATGCGTTCATAAAACTTGTTTGACACCTGAGACTTTAACAACCTGTTGTTATTGCTTAATTGAGGTTTGGTGAGGGAAAGGGCTAGAATTATGTTTTGTAATTTTGTATTTATTTTGTAACATTAAACATCATCTTTGCGTAAAGTTGGTTTAATAAACTAATATTCAGGGGTTGGACGACTGGATTAGCACGTGATCATTTACCCTAATATTTCCTAAATAATTAAAAACATGATTTTTTATGAATTGTTGTGTTTAATAAGATTTCATAGAGCAACCGAGCATTTGGATTTAAATGTCCAGCCAGGAAAGAACGTAGGAATGTTGGTAATTCAATTAAAAATTTTAAGGAAATTAAATGTTGTTTAACTGAAAATAAACTGTGTATTTCTGAAAGATTCCTTATAAAAGTGTTTAATGTTAGTAGTTATGAATGCTTTTGTGTTACACGCATGTACAGACAACAATAACCTGTTAAAGTTATTTGGTCGGTGATGAGTCTATTTTAATACCGTTAATTGTTTTCACTGAACTGAAAGATTTGTGTTTGACCTTCTTTTTTCTTTACATAAGGCAACACTCTGCATGACTGCAAATACAACATTAAACATATCGCACTGATCAATTCTATCAGGCTAAACGTAATGTTGAATTATAATGTTATCCATATAAAATAACTCAACATAGTCAAACAGAAATAAAAATAAAACATTTGAACAAAAGCACGCGGTCTGCATTGATAAGAGCTAAAGTCAGTTACTGCTTAAATACATTTACACATAATCCAGAAATAAATATATCATATTCACCTCGTGCAAAATCTCATCGTTCCCAGAGTCTTATCTGACAACAGCTTTGTTCAACCAAATCCTTTAAGCTAGGTTTAAAATAATGAAACCTACCCTGCATTATAATTTACATTGTTATCAAATAAGTTTATAGATATTCATGATAAATCAGTTTAAATCCGGTTTAAGATTTTTTTATGTACTTATGTTTGTCTGAAATCACAGATGTTTCAGCATTAGTAGTCCGGTTACTCGGAGTGGAACATGGAGAAGTCTGTCATAATACACCCTTGCTCTCCAATTTAAAAGGCTTGTTGAGAAATTACTCGCAGTAACCGGGAGTGTCTTGAGTCCAGTGACCCGCATCGGGCTGGAGACTCATAATCTCATGACATAAAACACTTTCCTGCGCGAGCAGAGCGCGTCAGCGCACTACACACGCGGCAACTAAACGGAACGGCGCGGTATCACTTCATTTTACTTCAGTTGTTTGGTTTGCGTTCGGTTTCATCGTGCATGTAAAAGCGGCGTTTTGCTGATCATTTTATCATGTTTAATCCGGATTTAAAGTGAAGTAGCTGCTCACGGGTTCCAGACAACCTGGCTCCAGTAGTCTAATCTATGGGCTGAGAGGCTGTCTGTTTGGGCAACGAGACAGGTGTAAATCTCTTTGACAATCTTTACTGTTTGATTCCAGGAGTCATATCTGCGGGGTAGGGAATAAAACTACAGATCATTAAAAATGTTCCTCACATTTCTTACCTGTTTGCTCGTTTATGCGCGCATTAAATAATATTTCAACGCTTGTTTTCAAGTAAATCATAAAGTTAGAAGCTCTAAAGATTTGTATTTACAAAAGCTGCGTTCATTAGCTTTAAATTAATGTACTTAATATTCTTTGCAAATTTGTTCATCACATAAATTAATCTGAATGGTTTTCATTTTTCAGTATCAGGAAACTTTCTAGTAATTTTCTAGTATTATAGTAAACACAAAAATATCCATACTTTTTGACTTTGTTCAATAGTTTTAACACCAGGTTGTGCTTTTTATTTTTTATTTAATTATTATACAGCAAACAATTTGTCTTTGTTATGTTTTATTATTATACAATTACGCAAAGCTTTCGGAAACAACTTCTCATTCTTTTAAACAAGTTTAGCTTCTTTTTACTGTTCCTTGATACCTAAATGTTCGTGTAAAGGGATGTAAAGCAGGAGGAGCGCGAGAGGGGGAATTTTGTGCCATGCTTGATTAAGACTCGCTGCCTTAAACATGGCGAGAGAAATGAGATAATGAGGTCCTGTGATGAACTTTTTCCCATAGACTGAAGCTGTCGCCAGTTCACAAAACCACACTGTACAGGCACCACAAGACTCACTTCTCATTTAACACACACAAAAGCTGATCCGCAATAACAAGCTGAGCTCGAGACAAATCATATAATGTTCACAATCGCGACTCATTAACTAGAATCCCACCTTCCTCTTTAATATCATCAATTTCATTGTGTACGTATGTCAAAGGAGCAAAGGTCACTGTCGGCCACTAAGGGCATCGTGAAGCTCTACAGCTTCTTTGTGACCCATGGATCTTATTAGTATCTGACCGTGGGGTTACGGACTCTTCGTTGCCTCAGTCTAAAGCCGAAATGTTTTATAATCGGATTTTAATAGGTTTGTTGAATGGTGGTTTTGGGGGGTGTACATGTGTGGTGAAATCAGAGAAAGTCTGAATTTATTTTGATTGGCGTCTTTGGAAAGTCAAACACAATTAGGCCTACACTGTAAAAAATCAGTTCTCAACTCAAAATGTTCTAGTGACTGCTTACATCTAAATTTTACAATTTGCTCTGTTGAGGTAAATTTAAGGAACAGTCTTTTGCCAAAAGTGATCATTTACAATTGAACAACTGAAGATTTAGTTGAATTTTCACTTGAGGCCTAAGGTCTGTGCCGTCACGTTGAAATGAAAAAGTCGGAAAATATAAATAAATAGCTTCCAAACAATGAGATGGACCTTTGTGTGTTTGGACTCTAAAATGCAAAGCCTTGCAGAGTAAAAGTCTCTCATGTGTTTGGCACATAGTTGTTAAAAATCGGTAAATGATACTCTGCAGCCCCCTTAGCGAGTCGGTGAAAAACGAGAAGTCTTCATAGCACCGACTCAACAGTTTATATTAAACGTTGAGGTGAGTGAAACCCTCTCTCGGACTAGTTCACGTCCATCTCTCTTGACTCTTTCTGCTCCAATCAGCTTTCCCGGCCGCTGAACACCCCCTCCCACCCCCACCCCTTCATGCAAAACATCTGTGGGAACTGGAATACATGAAAGCTCAAAACCGCATTCGACTTCCTTTTGTTTTGAAGAAATTCATTTACGTCAGCCCGTTGCTGATAGATGATTACATACACATTGAAAATATCTAAAAAATAACGTCAAACTGAATGAGTATTTGATATTAAACCTGTTTTCCAATATAACAGTCGATGTTAAGAGTTCAGCTGTCGGGTTCAAGACTTTGGCCAAACCTAGAGGGTTACATGCACGTTTTAAAATTGTTTAAATATAAAACGCTTGTAAACCGATGCAGGGGAGATCAAACTAAAAAGATTGCTCAAAATGTGTAACAGATAATTGGCGTTGACAGTTCTACAAATACAATTATAAATCATTATATTTAAGCTCCCAAATGCTAAAAACATATTTTTGAATGATCATTTCTCTCAGAAAGCTATTTTCTATAGGTGGCTCAAGCGTGAAATACTGAATAAAAAATACTGAATACAAATTCTTCATATTATTTTACAAAATATATTTATATAAATAAAAAATATCGTCACGAATATGTTTCTTAATACGCAAAATCACTGATAAACTGATGGCGGCCAGTCGATAAAGATTGAGATCGTTTATCTGCCATAAGTGATGTCAACCTAAATACATTCTATCAGCATTAAATGTTGGTGGGAGATCATTTGATTTTAAACACAGCAGATAAACGCTAGTTTAGTTACAGTATGTGCTGGACGTGCAATAATAACATGGATGTGCGATCACACTCCGGCACTATCAGACTGAGCGAAGGACAACTGAGACGCAAGAACATTATACAGAATGATGATGAAGAACCAGGCACAAGTCTGCAGGACACTGTGATGTGTTTTAATGATCCTGCTCACAGTTCCTGTCAACCTGAATATAAATCACGTGTCACTGGATTACAGAGAAGAACATTTCCTTTTACATTCATACACAATGTTACATATTTACTCCATAATTTATGCACGCACGCAGATCTGAACTCTGGATCTGTATTTCAGCACATCTGCAGGATTATGCATTCACTGCGGCATTGTTTTGCTGTGATCAACTCTTCTCAAATAGTGGCACTCAATTTTTCCTTTTTTTAATTAAAATCCTGGTTACCATGAGCAACTTTGTCCTGTAGTGAATGCAGGTGAAACTCATGAGTGAATATCCTCTATGAAACGTGAGGAAAGCTGCAGTGAGGCAGTGTAGCACACATAAAATAAAAGACTGTTATTGGTGGGTAAATTCAAACTTGCAGTCAGCCCTGCAGTACTGGGCGTCATCTCAGTCCCTTTCAAGTTTTGCCACTATATAAATAGTAAATCACTGTAATTTAACCTACCAGAACATATCTGCAGAAGAAGAAGGGAGAGGCCTCCCATTGACTCGCACTGTTCTGTGACCTGAACCTATAGAGCAGAGAATCCCCTTATCTCACACACAAGCTGACTACACATTAAACGAGCACGCTTTGTGTAAATGTATTTAGAATATATGTCGTTAATGTATAGGATTACAAATGGTGGTGCCAAAATTCACAACAAAAACTACACACATAGATGTTCTAATACACCCATTAAATGGCATGATTTAATTGGGAACTTTTGTGAATGGCTATAGTGTATTGTATAGGGTGTATAATGGACACCTTTGACTGACTTGAGCTCCATAAATTCCATGAGACGAGACATACATCTGTCTGATGTTTCCCTGCATCATTATCCAGCTCTAAACAAATGCTTCTGTGTTCCATTACATCAAAAACAAAAGGTTCTGTCAATGAGAAAACTAAAGATTGTAAAGCGTTTACTACCTGTTATACTGCGGTGCTATGCGACAGAACCTGACAGATTAAGCCATGACATATTAAAGATCTTATGAATCCAGTTGAATTAATGCCAATCAACGGTTGATCATGGAAACTTTCTCTCAGGTTTTAATGAATCTTCTCGCAGATCAATCAATGAACCGTTCGCTATCTAAAACGATTTTTGTCAATACAAGTTTTTCACACATTGCTGACATGTACTTCACCTGCCAAATGTGACCAGCAGGACTACACCACTGACAGTTAAGGTGTGGTCTATTAATGACAATTTATTCTCTTAAAAACACCAAGAGCTCATTTGACTCAAAGCATCTTCTCAACTAAACGCTCTCAGCAGCTCCTGACAACGAAAGGTCATAAACCTCTAGAGATTTTAACACATTCACTGCACTCATTTTTCACATAAAGATGAAGAACTGTGATTCTTCCCACATTAAATGTCACAGCAGACAAATTAAGACTTTGTTTTATCAATCAGATATCTTGGGTTTGTCATTAATGACACCTGAGATTTCACTGAATACTTTTTACAGTAAATAAAGCAATGCTCATGCAGGCAGCCACTGAAAGAGGACACATATTAATGTATTACTGCCTCCTGTCATGACACGATTCTACCCGATTTCACCATGCACCTAATAAATAATTCTGTGGGTTAACTATTATCAGGCTAATTCAGTCAAAAATTATTGAACAGAAGAAAAAAACAATTAATTCACACGTTACTGAATTAAAAACATTTTAGGTTTCCTGACAAAAGATTTTCACTGCTACACAACTTGACGAGCGGCGGGGTTCACGGAGGCGCTTTAAAAAAAAACACAACTGGAATTAATTAGACAAAAAATATAGGAAGTTATATTTACAGTTCAGTGACGTCTGTAGATCACATGTCAAACTGCTCTCAATATAAAGGTGTTTAAGAATCCCATATTTATGAGCATACAAATACACTTGACGTAAAATTGTGTTATTTGCATTAAATGCATATAGATTTCGTCTGATAAAAATTAAAACAAACCTAACCCTAACTAAAAATATATACTGTATTAAGAGGTCCAATATTACAATAAATGTATAGGCATTCGTTGCTTAAAGCAAAGTGAAATAGCTCCTAGAAACTGTTGTCATGATACAGAAATAAATGTTGCGTTCTTGTTGGATAGACTTCAAAAAAAACTGAGAGACTGGGTGAGGAGCGATACGTGTACAGACGGGTTCTCTATCTGTTGACCAGATTTAGGCTAGATAATTCAGTCATTATTTAGGCACAGTATAACGACTCGCTGTTGTTTACGTGTGAATGAATTCTGTGTTGTGTGTCGACTGCACAGACTCCGACAAACAAGACGGATCATCTCCGCAACATGCGAGGCCTTTCAAAATAGACAATTTAAGACAAAAACAAATAACGAAAAACAAATCTGTAATGTCCAGATGTTTTCTTCAATCATATGTCGTGTGCAAAGGCGGGTTTAATCGAGTGTACTGTCATGTTTAAATAATGACAACTTTCATTTTTTTACGCTTTAGTTATTCTTTATGTTCTTATTGAAGAAGTCTCATTCAAATTCAATAATATATATATATATATATATATAAAGGCTATATCTAAAGAGAGAAATGGGTTGATGAGAATATTGTTTCGCGGTGAGATTTCTGTTACTTTAAATTACTAAATGTCGTTTTATACGCATTATTATGGCATGACAATTTAGCATGAAATCATCCACCTGTATAAAGTGTATAATCTTACAAATCAATGGAACGGCACGTGGCAGACAAAAAAAATGTGTTTTATAAAATGCGTTGATGAACTGCAAAATTTCCTAATTTCACAGATTTAATGGGTTCAAGTTTTCAAACGGACCTGACTGTGAAAATCCTATGCGGTCGCATATATCTCAGGTAAATATACTACGGTATATGATCTGTATGAAAAGAGGCCGAGTACAGTGACGCTGTGGAGCTTCATCTTCTCTGGGTCCCGCAGACCGACGGGTGCGCGTCCTGATGATCTTCATATTTTGTATTCACACAACAGCGAGACACGCAGCGCCCTTTCGCGGCGGCAATACAGCCCTCAAACACCTTCTTATAAGTCTGAAGTCTTTCCCTCCACCCGACCTGTTAAAACCACGCCTACAGAGCAACACAATTGGTCCGAAAGCGTCAAAGAGCCAATCAACAGAGACCTGCTGCTCGAAACGTGTAACACATCCACACGGCTGAATCCTATGGAGTTCAGAAGCACTGGGAATATCTCTGTGCTGGACCCTGCGCTCCGCTGAAATGTGTGTGCGCGCGTGAAAGAGAGAAAGTGTGCGTGCGAGCGCGTGAAGGTGTATACCTCCAACAAGTAAAGACAGAGGAATTATTCTGAGCCAACGAAATATTTC
The DNA here is from genome assembly GCF_024868665.1 of Triplophysa rosa. Classification (NCBI taxonomy): domain Eukaryota; kingdom Metazoa; phylum Chordata; class Actinopteri; order Cypriniformes; family Nemacheilidae; genus Triplophysa; species Triplophysa rosa. Next base: position 657,603 of record NC_079891.1, read on the forward strand.
AACACATCTTATTTCGCTGGACTCGGGGCGATCGCATTTTCGGAATGTCTATTTAAAAAGAGAGAAGAAAAACAAACGAACGACGCCGCAAGCGGTCACTCAACAACTCTCGTCGCCTCTCATTTCGTTATTTTGCTCAATTTCCTGGCGCATGCTGTGACAAAAGGCAAACATCGCACATCGGCACCAGCGAAGATAAACGGATAGCCGTTTCTCACTTTCTCTTTTAGGTAATTTGTCGGAATAGTTAGAGAAGAAGCAAGAGACTCACTCACACGTCGAGGCGTCGGATGCTTTTACAGTTCCGAAAGCAAAGCTGGATTGGGTAAGGACCTCTCCCGTGCAAATATTTAGTCGACTGCATATTCAGGCGCTCGTCTTCAGCCACACCACATCTGCTGTCTGGACTTGAATGAGCTTCCCGATGAGAGATCCAGTCATCCAAGGATCCAGTATGGCATACCACCCGTTTTTACCCCACCGGGGTCCAGAATATGCAATGAGTGCAATGCTGGGTCACCAGCCGCCCTTTTTCCCGGCCCTGGCGCTGCCACATAACGGCTCCCTGTCTCTGCCCGGGGCGCTGGGCAAACCGATAATGGAACAACTTATGGGCGCAGCAGAGACTGGCCTTCACTTCTCTTCACTGGGACACCAAGCAGCAGCAGCCGCCGCCGCCGCCGCGCATCTCCGGCCTCTTAAGACACTTGAGCCCGAGGAGGAGGTTGAAGACGACCCGAAAGTTCACCTGGAAGCAAAGGAACTGTGGGAGCTTTTTCACAAGCGTGGCACAGAAATGGTCATCACAAAATCCGGAAGGTAAACTGAAATTATTGCATAATTGTTAAACTGTCAGAGATAAACGAAAACCGACATTTTAGTTTCGTGATCAAACACGGGGACTTCATAACTGATCGATCGATTGATTGATTGATTGATTGATTGATTGATTGATTTGAGTGACTCACGGTTTTCTTTAGACGAGCTCATGCGGGAATTATCAGATATGCAGCCTTTTTATTACCCTTTTTATCTTTATTTGGGCACTTGGCACGTTTACGTATTTTTTTACAACGTATATAATGTAACCCAACTATAAAAAAGCCACCGTTGGTGATTTGAATCACATTTTATGTGACTGCCCTTGCACACGTCTGAAGATTATATTGTGTTGTATTAAAAACATATTACTATTATTATTATTATTATTATTACGAGTATTATATTTAGCGACATAAATAAGTGTTCATAAATAAATGGACACAAGATTGATTTTCTCTCATAAACGATCATTTAAAAAAGTTAACACTCAGTCATGATTATTTGGGGGAAAACACATTTCATTTTGTAAAATTAGAACGCTATAATTAAGAACATATTGTGTTGGTGAATTGAACAATTTATCAAACTGTTTTCTGGAATGATTGTATTGATTTTTTGCTGCATTTAGATTTAGAGGCATTTCACTAGTTAAGGCTGAAGCTGGGCCTACCGCCTGCAATGAAAATTTACATTCTACAATTAATGTCTCCCTGAAAAATAAAGTTAACATGTCCAATAAAAAAATATAGCCCACATTTATTTTCTCGTTGTGCTCTGCTGAAAACATTCTGTCCTAATTGAAAGATTTATCTCTGCTAAATTCTGCAGGCGAATGTTCCCTCCGTTTAAAGTGAGATGCACGGGCTTGGACAAGAAAGCCAAATATATTCTGTTGATGGATATAGTTGCTGCTGATGACTGTAGGTATAAATTTCACAACTCGCGCTGGATGGTGGCAGGGAAGGCTGACCCCGAAATGCCAAAACGGATGTACATTCACCCCGACAGTCCGGCCACTGGCGAGCAATGGATGTCTAAAGTCGTCAACTTTCACAAACTTAAGCTGACAAACAACATCTCCGATAAGCATGGCTTTGTAAGTGTCAATTGTGATTTTATACTTTTTAATTATTATTATAGCACTATTATTAGAAGTATTCATTATTATTATTTTTAATGGTGGTCGTGGTAGCTTGAATTATTGGCTACAAAAAAATGAGAGACTAGGCCCTGGTTAACAGGTTTGTTTCTATGCTGAAAATGGGGCCGATGCCTGGTCGAATTTGACGTTTTTCGGTATAGTATACAGGACAAAGTTACAGGCCTCAACCTGTTTAGTGGAGAAAAATGTGCCGAAAGTGTGTCCCATAAATACAGATAATTTTTCATTTATCAAAGTCAAGAATGTTGTCTGAAATGTCTTATTTGTATTTTTAGACCATCCTAAACTCCATGCACAAATACCAGCCGAGATTTCACATCGTGAGAGCCAACGACATTCTGAAACTCCCTTACAGCACGTTCAGAACTTACGTGTTCCCTGAAACTGATTTTATAGCTGTCACTGCCTACCAGAACGATAAGGTAGGTCTAAACCAGTTTTGTGTTTTAAATACGAGTGAAACATTAAAGACAGAAAAGAAACACTGTAGTGGATTTAATTTTATAGATTTAACTTTACTAAATGATAATGGTACTGAACGTTAATCCTCTTGTAATGTTAAGCATCTCGATATCAGCATACATTTACAATTATATTCATGAATAAATAATGCACAGTAGAATTGTGTGAAGTAAAATAAACGTTTCTCTCTCTTTCACACAAACACAGTTCTTCCTTACATTCACAAAACAATCAAAACGTTGACGTAACATCTATGTTTGCATGGCATTTTGTGTTAGTGTGTGTTTATAAAAGAATGAAAGTGGGAGGGTGGAAAGCTTTAGAGGAGTTACTGAAGAGCAAAAAGGAGGTGTTAGAATTCTGTGTGTGTGTGTGTGTGTGTGTGTGCGTGCGTGTGTGCGTGCGTGCGTGCGTGCGTGTGCGTGTGCGTGTGCGTGTGCGTGTGCGTGTGCGTGCTTGCGTGCGTAATGTGTTTTAATAGTTTAGTAAACAATTGTCCCTCACAAAAACAAGGGTTCAACAGGTTAAACGTTTTTGGTTGTTTGTCAGCTGTTTTAATTAATCTCACATTCAAATATATCTTTAAATTTCAGGTAACACAACTAAAAATTGATTACAATCCATTTGCAAAAGGATTTCGTGATACTGGAAATGGGAGACGTGAGAAAAGGTAAAACTAAAGACAACTGCTTCTATTACGCCGTTTAAATGCACATTATTGAAAGCAGTACTGCTGTATTTAATTTTAAAATTAAATCATCAAATAAATAAAGATTAAAGACCCAAGAGAACATAATTTGTCCTCGAATGTCTCAGTAATGTATTTTCGAAACGTGTTTGAAACAGGAAACAACTGGCTCTGCAGTCCATGCGTTCATACGAGGAGCAGCAGAAAAAAGATCACGGGACGTCAGACGATTCTTCAGGCGAACAAGCGTCGTTTAAATGTTTTCGCCAGACCTTATCTCCCGCCGTCTCTAATGCTGACCACAACAACCTGAAAGGTATGAGAGTCCGATAAGCCATCCGTCTTTGAGAAATGCTATATCAAAAAGTTTACATTTATCAAGAAGTAAAAAGCAGTCGAATAATCCGGTTATTTGTAAGATATAAGATATACAATGGTATTTTTGGAAGCAGGCATAAATTTCCATACGGACTTTTTTACAAACTGAACGACTCCCGCAGGATATTATTAAGTCACATGATTTGCTGAAACTGATTATGTATGTTGCACATATTGCAAGCCATTTTTATCTGTAGCGTTATTCTAAACATCCAACTGCATTCACTTCGTTAACCTAAATAATAAATAACGAAAAACAGTTTTGCGACGAAATAAATGTTCTGTTATGTTTCTTGTTGCAGACTTTTGTGACAGTGATGAAGAAAGTGACGACGAAGAAAAAGACGGACATTTGAAAGACGGACCAGACTCCAGCAAAATCTCCACCACGACTGACGACTCGAAGGATCCCGATGCGAGTTTAAGCAAAAGTCTCTTTGTGGAAAGTGACACTGGCGCTCGAAGGACTGACAAACCCCGGGTAGACTCGCGGCAGAGTCCTATAACGCTGATATCCAGCACCACCCGGTCCGGTGAGGAGCTCAAGAGTCCAGGCCGGGATCCCCCCAAAACAGACGACTGCCGGACAGTGAGCAAAGAAAATGACATGCCATTGACTGTCCAAACAGATGGCACCGCGCAATTAAATCACAGCCACTTACACAATTTCGGATTTCCTCCGGGTTTAGCCGGGCAACAGTTTTTCAATCACTTGGGTGGTGGCCATCCTTTCCTCTTACACCCCAGTCAGTTCAATATGGGAGGCGCTTTCTCAAACATGGCCGCAGGGATGGGCCCCATCCTAGCAGCCGTTTCCTCCGGAGGGGTCTGTCCAATGGACACGAGCAGCGTGGCATCACCCGCGCAGAACCTGAGCGGGGCGCCGCTGCCGTTTCATCTGCAGCAACACGTCCTGGCGTCACAGGTAAAGCTCTTGTTGATCATTATTACGAGTGAAAGATACTGTATTTAACCCTGCACTTTCTTACGCGATCTTTTTGGACAGTGTAATGTTCGAGTTCAAATGTAGACTTGTGGGGGGGAATCAAGGCGAGGCATATTTTGCAGTGTTTTAACGGTCTTTCTGGTGCACTCTATAAATTGTCAGCGAATATAAAACTCCCAACAACTCTCGCAATAAAACTTGATTGATGTGTGTCTACACGCCATCAATTCATATGTGGGGGGATCAGTGACGTAGTCAGAGATATTATATAATTTGATGGTTCTTTGTCGATTACAAAAACATGTGCTAAAAATCACTTTTTAAAAAAACTTTAAAAAGCAAATTTACGAATAAGGCTGTGAGTATACGTATGAAACTATAGGCCTATATATATATTAGCTGTGTACACTATGACTGTGTAGTTTTTAAGCATATTTTTTCTCCTGATTGCCATTGACATATGAAGTAAAATGTTGATTGCATTTGTTAGTTAATTAGTTAATACTAATAAAAATCATCTAACACCAGATTTGACTCAAGCCAGCGGAATTTGTGTCATGATTGGCCAACGTTTCATTTCTTTTCATAAGATTATTGAATGTATGTTCGTTAATAAAACCACAGTAATATAAACCACAGGAAGAATATATATATGTGTGTGTGCATATGTATATATATATACATGATATATATATATTTAGATAAAAACGTCTCTCTCTCTCTCTCTCTCTCTCTCTCTCTCTCTCTCTCTAGGGTTTGGCTGTGTCTCCGTTCGGAGGTCTCTTCTCGTATCCTTACACGTATATGGCCGCAGCGGCAGCCGCAACATCCGCCGCATCTTCATCGGTCCATCGTCATCCATTTTTAAACGCGGTGCGGCCTCGGTTAAGGTACAGTCCCTACTCCTTACCGAGCGTCCCGGACAGCACTTTGCTAACAACAGCGATTCCGCCCATGACGAGCGGTGCCGTGGACCTGAAGGGAGACAGAACGGCCCCGAGTCCCGGTTCGGTTGCCCTTGACTGTGAGGTCACCAGCCGCTCGTCGGGTTCAGTATCATTGTCACCAAAAAACTGCGCGGAGAAAGATTCCAGCAGCGAGTTACAGAGCATCCAGCGTCTGGTCAGTGGACTCGAGGCCACGCAAGACCGGCCACGCAGCGTGTCCCCGTGACCGGATCGCGAATGATGGACATTGATATAGATTGCGTACGACGATTCACCCGTTAACAATACGGAAAGTTGAGACTTAAATGCACTTTGGTAGTACAAAAACAAACACGTAATGTATGTTTCTCTTTTGCTAAATGAAAAGAGTGGCTAACTTTGAATATTTTTCAACTCTTTGATTACCACAGAAGTATTGAACACAGAACAGTTCGGCGAGAATTCGTGAATGAAGCTGCTGCGCTCCCTCGTGTTATGCTCCAGGGAAACAGTGATTTGATTTAATATGCACTCCGAATAGCTTCTTCGGTTACTTGATCTCTCTTTATCGTTTGAAGACCGAAGTGTTTGAAAATATATTAAGAAATTAAAGTTAGTGGAGGCGTATTGCATGTCAAAGACCAGACCCGATCATTAGGTTACTGATGGTTTACAGTTGCAGCCTGAATTACTCAAACCGCAAAATAATCTAGTAAGAAGTGTAAGCAACACTAAACATGGCGCAATTTTAACAGAGAACCTGTTGAGTAGCCCACTTGATTATTTTACCTCAAATGCTGATACAGTTGATAAGAGTTTTTATAAACTGCAGAAGGCGGGCATCGTTATTTCGGCCCAAAGTTGCCCGAACTAGTCAATATTTATGATTCATTTGATTGTCTAGCAGACGCGGTACTAAAATTGCTTGTTAAATCCATTTTTTTAGATTAATTGGGGAAGGGATCATATGCATCAATGACGGATCATATGGTTATAATTAACACAAATGTAAATAGTGATAGGCTAAATATATAACATATTTATGTACACATTTCATATGAATATTGTTTGTAAATATAAATTACTTTCTTTGGTTGGTTGTTTGAGGGAGATTAATTTAATTTATTGTGGATATACGTGTGTGTGTGTGTGTGTGTGTGTGTGTGTGTGTGTGTGTGTGTGTGTGTGTGTGTGTGTGCGTGTGCGTGTGCGTGTGCGTGTGCGTGTGCGTGTGTGTGTGTGTGTAAAAGTTATGAAAATGAGCTATTTTTCCTTGTTTAAAACATTCTCATTGATGTCCACTGATGTCTCTGAACCCGTAACACCCACAGCGCTGGATTCTCCAGCGGACAAATCATGTGCCATCTGTCATCAACTGATGTGTGTTTTCATCCAACAAATTAAAGGCGATAACACAATGCACCAATGACTTGAAAGTAATGACACATTTCTTTCACAGTAACTAAAATGCTTGAGTCAACGTGTGTGTTTCAGTTTCATTTTTTGTGACATACGATTCTAAACTGCCAAAAATAAAAGAAACTGCAGAAAAGCGTCACAAAATAAAGATTTTCCATTTCTGTTGTCACGCTGTTCGGATTTGCCTCGTTTCGGATTATTTGCAATGTGAAACAAATTTTTCTTAAAACGTATAGAGACCTCAAAATTATGTAGCCTAACATTAAGTTACTTTACAATGCAGTAAAGAATACAAATGTTTTCCCAAATTTAATTTAAGCAACGTGTTCATAAAGTAATTAACTACAAAAATACTGAATTTCGGTGCATGTAACGACGTTTTTTTATACAGCCTACCTATTGTGTCGTACTAAGTCAATCTATTCTTCGTTCTTATGATAAACTACTTGTTGAATGCTTAGGTTAGTCTTAGGAAAAGTGAAAGTATTTTAGCACATCAAGACTTGTCATCTGTAAACCTTTCGTGGACAGTATGCGCCTCGAGAAGCGTCATCCATGTTTGTGTGTACCGATGTGAACCTGAAAGAATGTAAAATAACTTGATTGCTGCTCTATTGCGCCTGGAGTCAGAGTTTATCAGGAGTATATCTTTATTTGTGTAAAGTACAGTTAATGAGTAACGGCATTGGCGCTGGAGAACAGTGGTAAACACCACGCAAACTATCACAATTGGCCTTTCTATTGCTCACCTGGCGCCTTCTTTATCAGACCTGAGTTTATTACCCGGCGGCGACGGAGCGTCGTGAGTTCTGTGATAAAGTCAAAGCTGTCGCCACCCAGCGGTCACAGGCCAAAGTACATGTCCAAGTGCAAAGTGTCATTTTAAGCCCTATTAATACAAACCAAAAACGTTTAACCAACGTGACATGACGTGAAACAACATTTGGCTTCATGTAACACTCTTTACAAGAAAGATGATAGATGTTGTGTCTGAATTTGGGTATTAACCAAATCCACTCACAGCGAACAATATTGACAATCTGTTCCGCCATATAGGTTCACTAAAGATCAAAAGTTTAGGGTCACGTAACCGAAATACTTGTGTAAATGTTTCATAGTAGTTTTGCAGACATGTGCCTATTAATTTCTTCAAAACTAAAACTGTGTTTAACAAAAGGTTCTTGAAATGGATGACTTGGACAGCCAATTAGAGCTCAGAATAGACGCGAGACTGATTCAGTGGTGTTTAAAAAGCATCTCAGGGTGAGACCTCAAGCTTTTGGGTAATCAAATGCCAACAGAACGTTTTGCAAATTCTATGCAAAGGGTGACCACGATGAAAATGTAAAGATGATAAAAAAAGACTAATAGTTTACTAGGATTCTAACTATAATATTATAATACTAAAGAATAGATAGGAACCCAAATATTTCCACACGAGGTTCAGTACGTACTACAGTAAGAGCTTCATGTTCGACTAAGCAGACCAACGGTATTACAGCGCCATCCAGTGGTAAATCTTACAACATGACAATCACATGTCATTCTGAAATATTACATGCTTTATACATTTAGCAGAAAACTGTATAAGTCCTTTAAAGCTGTCCACAGAGGAGGTTTAAAAATGAAACAAGTCGATGTCTTTCCTCATTTACAATACTTTCTACAAAAGTCAGCTTCTTCATTAATTCACTTTCCACCAAAAACAATTCAAATTGGGGCTGCTCGATTATGACAACAACCATGATCACGATTACGTTGGCCAATATTGAGATCCCGATTATTTAACACGATTACTCATTAACTTTTAAAACAAAAACTTGTCTTTTAAACTGTGAATTCAACTGCAAAATAAATGTAAAGAAGTAGCACAGTTGAAACACTGTAAAGGAAAAGGGTGCACTGTGGATTTATACCACAAGAAAAGAGAGGATCCTTGCTAAATGGAATGCAGCACAATAATCGTTTTGCCTCGATTATTTTGTTTTTGTAATTGTTGGAAGGCCAAAATTGACGATTACGGTTAATTTTCGATTAATTGCACAGCCCTAATTAAAATTAAACAAACTGGTGTGTTGTTTGATAATAGATTTCTATGTTTAAATCCTTCTATTAACACAGGGTGACTACATAAAAAAGTAAACTAATTGATGTTTTTAAAGGTCATTAATGCAAAAAAAATGAAAATGTCTGCTCGGTGATTCTCTTGTCTGACACATGTCAAATGTTACCCTTTCAACAACAATCTAACGACTCCGATGTGTCTCTTTTAATGCAACATCGTTAAGTTTTATGTTATATGCTGATAGTGTATATCTGTTATTTCCACCACACCCACATGTGGGAACAGCTAATAGCTGCTCTCTTAAACCACAGGAACACACTTTGAGCTTAATGGCCAGAGATTGTGATCAACATGAGTTACTATTGGTGAATGACACAGAAGCTGACAGACTCACCGACTCATCTGCATATCACCCGACCCGACCCGTCACTCACAAACACCAGAGCATGTGATGGCGAGTGATCTCCGCCCCTGCTCACGGCTAAACAAACGTATTTCTCTGCAGTATTTCATGTGGCTTTTAGAGTTGACACGCTCACAGAAATCATCTGGCAGCTGATCAAAGACAAACACAAAAATCTGCAGTTCAACTACAACTTCTCCAGATCTGAAATATAGCGCCTTCTTTTTAAAGCATCCCAAAAAAAACATCCCAGTCGATCATTTCTGCTGCAACTCTCTTGGACTGCTGTAAAAAGGTGAAGGGAGTGGTCTGGTAGTCATATCCCTGCGTCCCAATATGCACAGGCTACTATCTGTCCTAAATGGTATTCGAAAATTCTATTAGTATGTCCCAAATCATAATGAGTATCCATAAAGTTGAGTTTATTGTTTTTGGTGAAAATCCGAAGTGTAGATCAAAGGACACTCAAAAAATGTTATTACCACAACCCACCGCGAGAGGGCGCAGTTAAGTTGCACTACACAGAATTTAAATGCATGATAAGTAACTGAATAAATAATCTAAACCATACAATAAAGATTTCATGATAAATGAAGAAATATTTAAAGCTGTCATATCACAAGCAGTTTATGCCAATCTCATATTAATCTTGAGTAGTACCTATAGAGTAGTATTGCATACTTTGTGTCTTCGAAGAGTATTTAGTTTGATCACATTTATAAAAGAAAGATACAGATGTACGATTATTTCTAAAAGCATACGGCGCGTGCGGGGGGGGGGGTGGATTGTAGGCTGAACTAAAGCACGTGCGCACCCATTGCCAACAAAACACAGACATCAGATTCATTCACCGCATGCTGTTCATGTCCGGCATCTGTTAGCGCTGGGATGGCTCCATATATCAGTTACAAAGACCTGAACTTCTCTCTCTCTCTCTCCTGCACACAAGTGAAAGTGACGTCTGCGCATGCTCCTTCTCCTGCTCTCCTTGCTGCCGCGTGCTTTTTCGGGAGAATTGTCCAATAAGGGACTAAGAAAAATTGTTACGAAACAGTTTTATATGTTCAAAAAAAACTTTCCGGAACCTATACGATCGCTGGGGGAGTGTATCGAGCACAGAAATACCACGTCATTGACATGTTGACCATGTTAAGCATGAGAAGACAGCATGTTTAACATTGTAAAGAAGTCAGAATGCATGACACACCGTTGCAGCACCCCTTTAAAAGCAAAAAGGAGTTTGTTTGAGTTTGTTTAGGCAAAAAATCGTCACTTCCGTCACACGTTAGTATGTCCCAGTTTGTGCATACTCATTTGCCATGCACTTAAAAGTAGCCTACCTACTATTCTAACACAAAAAAGTTTTGAGGATATGTGTCCTGCTATTGATCTACAGTCAGCTCAGTTCAGTTGCATTCAGACTTTTTTGGTGAACTAGCTCCCTCTTCTGGTTTCTTGAAGACTTTCAGACTCTTCAGATCAATCAAACAGTCCCAGGGCGCGATTCTACAGCAGCTGCCCCCAAACTCCAGTATATTCAGCTGTGGAAAAACTTAAGAGACCATTTCAAAATCAGTTTTTCTGATTTAAAAATGTACTATTCATAAGTATGTGTTTCGGTTCATTCTGTCAACTACTAACAACATTTCTCACAAATTTCAAACAAAATATAGTTTCTTTTTGAATTTATCTGCAGAAAATGAAAACTGGAGAAACAGGTGAAAATAACAGAAAAGATGCTCTGTATTTTTTCAGACCTCAAATACTGCAAAGAAAACAAGTTCAGAGTCACTTTTAATATAAAAATAATAATATTTCTTCCTATACATCAATTTAGGAAAAGTTTAAAGTGATTTTTAATGTGATAATCTGGATTTTTCTCACAGTTTTTATGCATCTTGTCATGCTGTCAGTCTTTCACATTGCTGTTGGATGACTTCATGTCACTCCTGAGGTCACTCCATTCAACACACACTGGACTGGAATGACCACAACAGAAATGATGATTAAATGAATTTATTACATTTGAAATGATCTCTTAATTTTGTCCACAGCTGTATGTATTTAACCATTCAAATTCATACGGAGATAATTTGGGAAGGACATAAAAATGAATGTCTGCATGCATAAACGTGGAGTCAGAGAAAATATCAGTATATCACAGAATGATATTTCTGATGAATGATGATGATTATATATGTGATGGAGTCTGCTTTGTGTTGATAGTTTTGCCACAGCTCAATAAATGAACACTTTAACACACAACTTCTATAACATCTGACAGCTTTATACAGCGCATGGCCGTGTAGAAATATGATAGAACATGCTGTTCCGTTACACACGCACAATCTATACACAGTGACAATAAAACAAACTAAGAGCCACGCTGACCAGGTGCAGACTCAGTGGACATAAACTCAGGACTTAAAGAGAAAAACATGACTCACAGGATCACAGTCCACACTGACATCTTAACAAAACCGTGACGGACTGCATGTACAGACAATAATCTATGGGGAAATAAAGTGCATATACATCACATGTTTGTTAAATGAGGGGAAATACACAAAGCTTATGTGTCATGAAAAATCTGACTAGCACTTTTCATAGTTAGGAATATTTCCACAGTTTGTGATTGACTCCAGAGTTTCATTTTAAATTGACTGTAAACTTTAATGATTGGTTCTTCCCAAACTCATGTTTAAAACTTCATTTCTAAATGTTAGTTTACACCCCTAAAACTAAAAGTGCTACAAAATGTTCTTCACAGCGATGCCATAGAACAAGAATTGTTTTCAGTAAAGATTATTTAAAGAACTAGTCCTTTCTTACCTTTTCCTGATCTGAGGAACCTTTTGATGCCTGCTCTTGATGGAAGCATTCAGATAAAAATACAGTAGTTCTGATCGTGTAGCTCATGATGTTTTGTAGACAGGAGGAGGTGAAACTGTGCTTATTAGTAAACGGGTTACAAAGAGAAATGTGACGGTGATTTGTGTTATGAATGGTTCCAGTCGCTAGGTGGCCCTAGTGTAGAAGCGATCACTGATTTATGTTGATCTCTTCATTTACATTAAACACAACTAGTTTACTTGATTCTTCCCTGCTCCGACTTTTCCCGACTACAAAAAGAAAGTTGACACACACCAGCAGCACAACAGCCATTGTTTATATAACGATTAATCTGTGAAATTAATAGTTTGATCTGAGGGACGAGAATGAAATACATTAATTGGTAAGACACAGGGTTATTAAAATGTACACTTAACTCAACACCCATACAGAAGGAATAAAAAAACTAACCCAACGTTTCTCTGTGTCCAGTAACATCTGAAAACTGGAGGATATCCGCAAAAAATTAAAATAAACACTTACTATTGCTTTAAAGGTCCAGTGGACGCAATTTAGCGGCATCTAGTGGTAAAGTTGCTAATTGCAACCAACTGCTCACTCCACCCCTCCCTTTCAAAGCACTACAGTGGCTGACGTTTTCTCTTCCTGCCAAAGGAGATAACATATTTATTAAACGTGTTCTGTAGAGCAGTTTGTCCGTTTAGGGCTTCTGTAGAAACAACGTGAAGAATTCTATGTAAGGGGACCCGCGGTGTATGTAGATAGAAATAGCTCATTCTAAAACGCTTCATTCTGTAAGGTCTTTACACACCTCTGAACACATAGTTATGAGTATTAGATTGCATTTCTGTCAATAGATCCTCCAAAAAATTACACACTGGACCTTTAAAATACATCATGTTCTAATCTGGGTGAGAATGAGAAAGCTCGTGTAGTTTGTTTATATGTAAATCATCTATTGTCTGTATTGTATTACTTGATTTCATGTTTTTAATTTTCAGTTTGAGTTTTAAAGTACTTTGCATGAATAATTGATAATGTAGGCCTATGTATGAAGAAGAACGCTAATTACAATATGACACAGCCACCCACGTCAAAGAAGGGTCTTTTTAGACTATAAGAAAGAAAGGTAAGAAAGCAATGGCTCTTTTAAAAACCTTTAGGTAAATGTTTTTTTGGGGGGGGCAAAAATGAAGAACCTTTCGTAGCACCTTTTTCAAACGGTCAAGAACATGAAGATGTGTGGTGTCTCTTTTTAAATGCTGCTTGATGGTCTCTGCAGGTCAACACAATAAGCACCTCACCTCATACAAACCTCTCAACCCTACAGCGCTGAATACAGCTGTCATCACAGAACCTGCAATACATCCACTAATGTATTGACTCAATCCCTTCATTCACTCATTTCAGTCAAGACGTCACTCATGATAAACAAAGAGGATAAGTGAACTTAACTTAAACGTAACGATCAGCTGATGGAAACTGAATCCACTGATGCCCTGCAGTCAGTCAAGAGAATAAAAGACATGAACACATGACATAGACATACATGTACATATACTCATGTTCTCCTCCAGCTGTGAGACAGTCACAGAGAAACACACTGACAGAATAACACTGAATATTCAGCACATTCTGTGCCAATGATGATATTTTAGCTCCATGAGGAGATGGCATGTGCACTTATGTAGTCCTTATCCAAGCATGAAACCAAAACTACAGTAACTAAACCCTTTCTAAAAACCTGAATCAGCCCACAAAAGTATTTTACAGTACTTGATGGTTTAAAACAATACATTGTGTAAATGATTAAAGTGAAAGTGACCTATTTGTCAGATATGGTGGTGACCCATACCCGAAATGTGACCTCTGCATTTAACCCATCCAGTGAGTCGTGAACACACGTACAGTCTTTCAAGATTAAAATTAAAATCTTTAATATGTTGATGGTTTCTTTAATTAATCAGATGACTGCAGAAATGTATTTCCTGTAGATATTTACTCTATAACAACGTTCCAGTGCAAACTGAAGCCTATAAATGGCCAGCAAATAAAGATGATAAACTCTTAATTAATTAGCCTATAAATTATACTGTAGATACAGAATAGGTTACACGTGCTTTTATATGATGACACCAGCAGGTGACGCCACTGAGAGTCTTCGGCCGGATTCACAAAACATTCTTTTTCGAATTTAAGAAAAAATCTTAGGAATGTTTTGTATTCCCGAAAGAAACTTTTTAAGACAGTTCTAACGGGTTTTTTTCTCAAAATTAATTTACCTAGCCTATGTCGTTTTATTCTAATGAAACAATGAAGATGATCTTAAGAAAATACTTGAGAACTTCTTAGTAAGGAACATTCTTACGAACTTCCTTTATTTTATGAACAATCTTATATTTTGTCTTGAGAACAGTTTCGTGAAAAAAAAGCATCACACAACATTAGGATGATCAAAATTATTTCACTGATCAACACTAATCTTTCGTGTGAAAAAAATCAGATTTTAAAACACCAGGGCTCAGCACTATATACAGTGAGGCATGACGAATAAAACCAATCAGATCTAAAAATAACAGACCTGTGAAGAACCCAAAAAAAGACAGACAGGGATTAAGACAAACCCCAGACTAAACTGAATGTTTGCGATGTCTTACCTGGCAGATGTTCAAATATTACAGAGCCATTGTTCTGTCTAAAGATTCACCGTTTATCAATAACGTTTATAAAATTATTTAAAGATTAGCTCAACTATCACAGTGCTTCTGAGAAACAGCCTTTAATTCAGAGATGATTTGAACACGTGTGTCCGTGAACAACAGGCTTTAAAATGATTTGAGGAAATATCCGTAAGAACCAATAGAGGGCAGAATATTACAACATACACACATATACACACACACATCTCTGATGTTTAGATTAGAGAGTGGGACTCGTGACCAGAAGGTTGCCGGTTGGATCCTCAGGGCCGGGGGGTAACGACTGAGGTGTCCTTGAGCAAGGCACCTGACCCCTACTTGCTCCAGTGATAGCTGCCCACTGCTCCGGGTGTACGTGTGGTCACCACTTGCTGTGCGTGTGTTCACTACTCTCTGGATGGGTTACATGCAGAGGTCACATTTCAGGTATGGGTCACCATATCTGACTAATAGGTCACTTCACTTCACATTATCCTTACACATTAATAATAATAATGATAATAACGATAAGTCATAGTAACGATAATAATATTAATAATGATAACAATAACAGTCATAGTAACGATAATAATAATGATGATATAATGATAATAACGATAACAATAACGGCCATAGTAACGATAATAATATTAATAATGATAACAATAACAGTCATAGTAACGATAATAATAATGATGATATAATGATAATAACGATAACAATAACGGCCATAGTAACGATAATAATATTAATAATGATAACAATAACAGTCATAGTAACGATAATAATAATAATGATAATAATATTAACAATGATGATATAATGATAATAACGATAACAATAACGGCCATAGTAACGATAATAATGATGATGATAATAATATTATTAATAATAATGATAATAATGATAACAATAACGATCATAGTAATGATGATGATGATGATGATGATAATATTAACAATGATAATATTAATAATGATGATAATAATGATAATAACGATAACAATAACGGTTATAGTAACGATAATAATAATAATAATGATGATAACGATAATAATAATAATAATGATAACGATAATAATAATAATGATAATAACGATAACAATAACGGTTATAGTAACGATAATAATAATAATAATGATGATAACGATAATAATAATAATGATAATAACGATAACAATAACGGTCATAGTAACAATAATAATAATAATAATGATGATAACGATAATAATAATAATAATGATGATGATAACTATAATAATAATAATTATAATAATGATAATAACGATAACAATAACAGTCATAGTAACGATAATAATAATGATGATAACAATAATAATAATAATAATGATAACGATAATAATAATAATATTAACAATGATAATAATGATAATAATAATGGCAATGCTTTATACATTGTGAGAACTGTATTCCTAAATTCACCAATAGTTCATTAACAGTTTCAAGATAATCAAGGTAAATTCTGTGATGATATTTATCATTTTAACAGAAGTGTTTTGTCTATTAGTTACATGCAGATAAAACATCACTGAATCATACGGATGTTTTGAAAGAATTCATTTCTTCCCCACAGGTTGACTTTAGAGAACTTTTAAACATGAGACACTGAGAAAAGGAAGCGTGTTGTTTTAATCACTGAACTTGAGTCTTTTTTTAAGACTGTAAGAGCAAACAGAGTTTTTAATGACTATGACCTCTGAACACATGTACGTGGGGTGGGGGTGGTTCTGGGACCACGGGTTGGAGGTTGTTGTGGATGTGAATGGAAAAAAAGCCGAGGGGACCAGGAAAGCGGAATGTGTCCAGTGTGTGATGTGATTGTTAGCAGAAATGTGTCAGCTCCAGCCCAGCACCCAGAGTCCCGGCGGCCTGGAGAGTTGTGAGGAGGTGAGAGGTGTTGGGGGACGACGCTGTTCAGCTCTTTTCTGAAGAGACGAGATATCTTATCGCTCTATAGAGAAAGCAGCATCCAGTCAGAGGAGGTGGGCTGAGCCGGCATGCTGACATGTGTGGCCATGTCAAATTCAAAGACGTTGAAAGTTGAAAGCAAAAAACCAACACAACGTTTTCTTTACATGAACAACCGTGTACTGTTACTCTTTAAACTGCAGAACAACAAACATGTTCCTGACTCACTCAAAAGAAAGTCAAGAAAAATTTGTGTAACAGCAGAAACCAAATCATCTCTGTGGCAACAACAAAAGGCACTTGAACTATTACTCTATTATTCTGTTATTTGTAATGCTATAGTGTATCACCTGTGTTTGCATTACAGCCTCCAGAACATGTGAAATAATCTTCTGTGTGTGAGAGAAAACAATCTCTCTGCAAGTCTCTATAAAGTCACTTAAAAGAATGAAAGATGTGCCTGAAGAACACTTCTGTTGATCTGACACATGTAACTGCAGTAGATGTACAGTTTAAATCAGTCACAAGATGCTGTGTGTGTGTGTGTGTGTGTGTGTGTGTGTGTGTGTGTGTGTGTGTGTGTGTGTGTGTGTGTGTGTGTGTGTGTGTGTGTGTGTGTGTGTGTGTGTGTGTGTGCGTGCGTGCGTGCGTGCGTGCGTGCGTGCGTGCGTGCGTGCGTGCGTGCGTGTGTGACAAAATGTCCCCACAAAGATGTCAATAGCCAAAATCCTTGTCCTTGTGGGGACATTTTTTGGTCTCCATGAGGAAACGAGCTTATAAATCATACAGAATGAACTTTTGTGAAAATGTAAAAGAGCAGACAGTTGTGTGTGATTGTTAGGGTTAGGGGGAGGGAATATGAGATACAGTTTGTACAGTATAAAAACCATTGTGTCTATGGAATGTCCCCATAAAACATGGAAACCCAACATGTGTGTGCGTGCGTGCGTGCGTGCGTGCGTGCGTGTGTGTGTGTGTGTTCATGTTTGTATATCCCGGTGGGGACCTAAACCTGAATACACACCAACATGGGGACTCGTGTCACTGTGGGGACCAAAATTGAGGTCCCCAGGGGCAAAAAAGCTAATAAATTGTACAGAACAATATTTTTTACAAATCTAAAAATGCAAAAAGTGTTCTATGATCTTTAGGTTTAGGGATAGGGTTAGGGATAGGGGATAGAATATACAGTAAAAACATTACGCCTATGGACTGTCCCCACGGGGATAGTCAACCAAAGCCTGTGTGTGTGTGTGTGTGCGTGCGTGCGTGCGTGCGTGCGTGTGCGTGTGTGTGTGCGTGCTAACATATTCAAGTTTACATGCGTGTGTTTTCTGAGTTTCTGCACTCACACACATTTACTGTGATTTTATCCCTTCTCTATCTCTTCTTCTTTCTCTTGTAGTATTTCACTCTTTTTTAAATATGTATATATCTGAGCTAAATGAAGTCATGTGTATTGAAGACTAAAATGGGTTGTATCTGAAGTGTGGAAATTCTCACTCGTGTTAAAAAATGAACCACAGGGTTTTTCTATCGTCACAAACAGAAAACATTTGATCAAATTTAACAAAAGTATCACAGGGAAACTAAAGTTATCAGCTGCTCATGGACTGCTGACCGACTTTAAATCCGCACTGACTAGTTTTGCTTCATTCACATATAAACTCTGTGTTTTCGGTTAAGATTCTACAATAGTAATATTACATTTATGATTATAAAGCATATGATTAAATACATGCAAATGATTTCAACAAAAGATGTTTTGCCCCGACTGCTGCGTATTATAGCGCGCCATTATATACGTATACACAAGGCTACTATTTAATTGATTAGGCCTAAATAATTTTTACAAGTTTTAGTTTTAATTCAAGAAAATATTGTGTAAAACATATGACTCGTTATTCTCGACCACCCCACCCCCCTCCTCTTAGCACAGGTGTGTCACATAACAGCACATTTTATTTCGTGATATGAATGAAGCTCTGCGCGCGCACAAATGTTAAACTAACTGAAGAATCACGAGAAAATATGTCATCAATAAAACTATATGTCGAATAGGGTACATTACTCTTAATAATAAAGATTGCATAATCTTTAAAAATAATACAAAATACGTGTATCCTTATTAATAAATTACCACAGATTCAACAACATCAAAAAAGTTCACACTTATAACAGTAAGAACATACATTTGAAATATATCTAATAAACTTTTCTTAACCTTTATATACTACGGTTTTTAAGTTGTTTTAACTTTAAGACTCTTTAAAACTTTTCGGGCCATTTAAATAACAGTGTAGAGCGTTACCAAGTCCTCGAAAAGAGATGGACTTTTATTTATTCAGACGACAAAAAAAATCATAGGAAGAAAATAATGTGACGATAGAAGTGCATTAGGTGGAAAACATCGAGTAAAATTGACTCAGATTTAAGATTCAGACTCACTTGCATTATTGACACATAAGCGAGTAAGTTTATATTCACATTATTATTATTATTGTAGTTTTAAGCGAGTTTATTGTACAATTATAATATTGCAATTAAGCAAGCTTGTTTTGTAAAATGGTCTTTTAAGCAATATTCAGTTTATACCTCTACTAAAAAAAACGAGCTTGCGACGTGCAAGGAATGTTAAAAACTTTATTTCTTGCACATAAATACACATATATCTCTGAAACACTTAAATCCACATCATGGCATAATTTTGGTGATATAATTTTAACCACTAATGCAGATTAATAATATGGTTCTAGTTTGTTATTATTGCATGTTGTGTAAAGCCTTGCTGCATGTTTTGGGGGAAATGCTTCAAGCTTTTGCAAAGTACGAAACGGTTTTTGCGACAGTCTTGTGGTGCAGATTTATTCATCATACCGAGAGGCTTTGTGTGTGTAAAGAAATCGGATTCTTACTCTTCTTTGTGAATAAAATCATGCTATTAGCCTATGTGATGTGATCATGGATTGCAGTTGTTTTACCGGTGGCTTCTCATCACCACAAATCAATGTTGTGCTAAATTATTTATTTAATTTACAAATAGCAACTGACGTTTATTACAGGAGCATTGGTGCGTAATCCTTGAGAATGGCGATACGGAAGGACTCTGATAACCCGCTGCTGTCTCTTCTATATTTAGATCCTGAGTTCAGCAAACTTACTCATGTTAGGGTGTCCATTAACATCTGACTGGATTACTGTCCTCAAGAGGGATTTGATCTCTATGAATATTTCAAATCTACATTGAGAATTTGTGGCGGTAAATAACACGACTAAAGTTCAGACACGCACACAAACGACATTATTTAAATGTGCCGCTTTAATAGATTACGGTTTCACTCATAACCTTTAACACAATTTATATCTGAAAAAACGAGCATCACTTCAGTTACGCGACATTATTCGTTTGCGGGAGAGTTTCAGGCCCAGATATGAAAAACAACAGCAGTTCAGATAATTGCTGTCTAATTCATTTGTTTGTTTAAACCTGTAATAACTCCACTTTATATTCATCAATATTTGCATTAAGATGAAATTCAAATGACATATTTCACCACAGTCACAACAATCTCACACGTGTGTCTTCGCATTACTAAATCACAACACAAGACAAACATGAGATGCGAGTCACAATAAAAACACTCTTCATTTCTCAATTCTAGAAAATGAATTGACAAGAAAACGACACAAACGTGTTGTCTGTACAATAAGTGTGTGTTTCCCCGCTGTAAAAACAATATTCTTCATTGAAGAACAGGCCTATAGTGAAAACTTTATTTTCATTCACAAACACAAATAATCTGAGGATTGAGAGCACAAATCTGTTAGAATATATTTCCTGTATATTATTTAACACGAGGCGTATTTCTAAGTGAATTTGGATGCGTGTTTAAAATGTTTTGCGGAACTGAACGCACATCTTAATAAGGATGAGTGGCTGGGTGGTGCTGTGGGGGGGTGCAGCTATGCTGTGGGTGGACCGAAATTATCACGGCACCGCTTGTCCACAAACTACAGACGTGCTTCCGTTTTCTAGACTAACGTAGAGTTTGAGAGAGAGAGAGAGAGAGAGAGAGAGAGAGAGCAGGGAGGGATAGAGAAGAGAGACACCGGGAGGGTGGGGGTAATCGTGCCGTTTTCCTCGAGGAATTTTAGACTAGTAAAAGGAGAATAAAGGCTGCTGGACTCTGAATGTGAGCGTGACGTGACAATCTCGTGTTTCTTCGCTTCTGTGGATGAAGATTTCAGGATAAACTCATGGATTCGCACAGCTGCACTCCGCGAGCTACATGCTGGGAATATAATGCACATCGCCATTAAAGCCTCAATATTTGGATAAGATACGAGCTCTCGGACCAGTTCACACATTTTGCTGTCAAACTCGCTTTGTCGCATCAGAATTAAAGGTAATGTTGTTCTCATCAGTCTGATTCATGAAATCCGTGTTAACCCGCTGCTTTTAGGCCACGCGCGTTTGATTCACTATGCTGACACACAGATGATACTACACACGTGTAAAATACAGATATGTGTCTATACACACGTGTGTAAAATACAGATGAAAGCAGAGATGTGCGTTTTCACAGGAGATGAACAACTATAATATGTTATGTTGTAGCTCGCAACAGAGGAATATTATTCTGATCTCCATAAACTTTCCATAAAGACCCGAAATACAGTATAATAGAATAAGCAACAATATGAAATGAAATTGTGTTTTGTTTTTGTGACTAAATATGAATTTGTAATACACGCACACTGCTCTTGTGTTTTCATGATTGGGTCAAACAGACATTGTTCACTTAACTTACTCTTGGGTTTGTCCATGTTTTACACAACCATGGGACGAACCAAAGCAGTATTTTTTAGAATACATGCATGTGTACATATTAATCTGTGCATTTGTAGTGTGTAAGAGAGAGAGAGCACGCCCGTGCGTTTAAAGAAAATTGCAAGTTATGTGAAAATATATTTTACCAAATAAAAACAAAAAATGTAGGCCTGTCTGGTACTACAGGCCCACATGAGCGCGTTATTTCTCATCACAAAACTATTCTGCACTTAAACAGAAAAAACATGGAAATAAATCAGAAATGTTCGTGTATGAATGTTGAAGAATTATGCTTTTTTTGTCTCACGGTTGAAGTATTTCTTGGGCTCTTCTGACATGGCGGACAGTGAAGACTCGTTTCGGCTCCAAAATTCTCCCACTGACACCGATCCAAAAGATCTACAAAACGACGGAAAATCAGAGAAACAGAATGCAGCCTCCAGCAAATCTCCGTCATCACAGACAACATACATTCAACAGGTAACAACCACTGTATAACTCGTGTGTGTGTGCGTGTGCGTGTGTTTATGTCCAGTTATCGTACATGAGACACTTAATTCTTCATTTACTGCCATTCTGAGACCCGCCAGACAAAACAACGACAATCCATGACTGATGTAAGAGGATATGCATAATTTAATATTAGCTTTAATATTCATAAAATACATGTGTTCATGTTCCTTGACTAATGCAAAGAAAAAAATCACAAACTAATTAGCGCAACAAATACATCGAAGGAATTTATATAGAAGCGAGTTTAGTTCCTGTTCAATTCGATGTATTTCCCCTCATTCCGACACATTTTATGCTAAAAGAGAACTTGTGCAGGTATTATCGCTGAGGATTGATCAAGTTTGTGATTATTTGTGCTTAAGTTACTTTCAGTGTGTGATGTTTAATGCTTTAAACAGATGTTTCGTTTCGTTCATTTTCCTGCGTGTGTTTTTGAAAGGGAATGGAGGGAATAAAAGTTTACCTGCACGAGCGAGAGTTGTGGGCAAAGTTTCATGAAGTTGGGACAGAAATGATCATAACTAAAGCAGGAAGGTAAGAAACAACACTTTTATTTTCACTACATCTACAACCTATATCTACGGGATGAATGCCACTTGTTCTTGTGTAACACACACACACACACACGCGCGCACACACACGCACACACACACACACACACACACACACACACACAGTGTGAAGGAATTTCAATGCTTTAAACATTCTTCGCATTTTCATTGATATTACATATTAAATTCTCCCTCTCTTACTAGAATTATTTAATGCAATGAATAATTTAAAAGTATCGTTTTGTAAATTTAGTCATTTTGTTCGTTTAACAAACTTTACACACACGATTGTAATTGTTGAGAAGATAAATATGCTGATATTGAACTTTTAATAAGCGTTTTGCACCAGAATTGTGCTTTTATTGTAATAAATTTGATTAAACAATTAATTTAGTTTTAAGCCATTTCTGATGGTTGTATTATCAATGGATAAATGCTTGTTTATTTGTCTTATTACTCGGTCGTTTTAGCTGTAGTTGCAGTGGACATATTTATCCACTTTTAATATTTAATTTATGTATTTTACAATGTGTTGAATGCTGTCATCTGACACCATTTGAACATTTTTACTGCCCTTCTTTTTAATCATACAGTCTAATAGTGTCGTGTTTTAACATGGTGCTGCTGTAGGTTTTTATTCTTCTCTGACTGCTAAAACGATTGTTAAAGGTTTTTCTTTAAAAAAATCTTGAAAAGCTTCATACGGCCTCTAACAGAAATCAGTGTGTTCTGGAGGAGCTGCGAGGAAGTAAAATCAGCGAAAACGCGTTTATTTCAGCTGCATGAATGTCTCAGTGACTCTGTTGCAGTTGTTGGATTTTATTATGTATAACTGTGACGTTTTGCCATCAAGCCTTCGAAAAACGCGCCGTTTAACCTATTATATTCTCGGCTGCTCATTGCGTTTTAATGTCGTTTCATTTTAATATAAATTTCAACGAGTTGCTTTTGTAGTTCAATACAGGCTTGCACGTGGCCCAGCTGTGTGTTAGAAAAACTATTCATATACAGGAGTTTTAGTCCATAACATCTATGTATTTTGCTATTCTTTATTAATGCTGTGCTTTAATGGTGGTATTATAATGTTTATAAAGAAAGATTACGTTAAGGCCAGTTATGTCTCATGAGTACAGTATCGATCATAACACACAGATGATGGAATTGTGTGACGCTGCAACATCGACGCAGAATAAATGTGCCGCTGGTTTTCTCTCGTGAAAATATTCATTCATGCCGTACACACAAACTTACATATAAACACACGTTTAACCTTTATACGCATTTTTGGTGCTGTAATTGTTTGCCACTTCTCTCTACAGGAGAATGTTCCCGAGCTTTAAAGTGAAGGTCACCGGGTTGAACCCGAAAACTAAATACATTCTGCTGATGGATGTCGTGCCAGCGGACGACCATCGCTATAAATTCGCCGATAACAAATGGTTCGTGAGACGACAAAAACTTCATTAATGGTCAAATTTATTAACACAGAAAGTCGTTTTAATTTCACTGATGGACTTTGGGTGAGTTTTGAAATTTGGACATCATTTAACTAAAACTTTGGAAGGTTTGACTTTCTTTGGCGTCTGATCCACAAGAGGAATATATCGCTCGTAAAGAAAACCCAAATCAAAACTGGTGTGTGTTTGTGTGCGTGTGTGTGTGTGCGTGCGTGCGTGCGTGCGTGCGTGAGTGTGTGTTTCTTAGTTTTGGTTGCATTACTAAATTAACTCACGCATTGCTCATATCTGAAGATTATGACTAGCATCAGAAACAGATTCCACGATGTTCTTTTAAACAGTCCAGTCCTTTAGTTCGTCACAGTGCAAGACACGGTTTAAGCTGTTTTAACACATTGTTTCTAAAAAGTCCTTTCTCGTGTAATAAGTAAATATATAACTCACCTATTCATATTTCATGTAGAGTTCTCAGCCAGCTGCACGGCATACAAAAGATATATTATATGTAGATGTATCAGATCCAGATGAACATTAAGAGTTAAAATGTAAACTCTTCAGTTCCAATGTGTTTTTACCTTCTTCTGGGGTCCTAATGAGAAACAATTTCAGGAACAGTCACTCTACAAAACACAGTGATTAATTATATAAACTTTGTTTTTAAGGTCAAATGTAAATTCATAGATAATAGACCAATTTCAATAATACTTCTCACAGTTTGGTAGAAAACAGAACATGTTTCTCTTCCACTGTTCTGCAGCTAGACCGGCTAGACAATTTCAACATTTTACTTGCCAAAACAAAACAATTATTTTACTTATTATCAGGTAACCTTTTCCTAATGATTTACAGTGACTTACATTCTGTCCAAATAAATGATAAAAATCCAAAATAATTTATACAATTTTGTTATACAATTTTCCTATCCTTTTTTACCTTTTTAATCCTTTTTTATTTTTAACTCTTAATTTTCGGCCCTGGCAAATCTACAACATCCATCAGAAATGATGTGTGAAACATTTGAGATGCTGGTCACATATTCCTGATATTTTAAAAAGCTAACATGTTGAATTCTGAAGTGGATTATTTGGTTGTAGTCTTTATCAGAAGATTTATTGAGGGACAACACAGAAGTCAAGATCACAGATGATGTGAAACTAACGACAGTGTGTTTTTTTCTGTGATTGTGTCTACACAAAAGATAAAGGTGTGTTTCGTATCTTCAGGTCTGTAACGGGTAAAGCAGAACCAGCGATGCCGGGACGACTGTACGTCCACCCCGACTCTCCGGCCACCGGCGCTCACTGGATGAGACAACTGGTGTCTTTCCAGAAGCTGAAACTGACTAATAACCACCTCGATCCCTTCGGCCATGTGAGTGAAGAACATGTTCGTTCTTTTTCCTGAAAACACAAACAAATAGCATGAATCGCGTCAGATCATCACAGAACGCCATCAAAATCTTTGTCTAGATTGGATTTCTGTGAATTGCTGTGAATGAGCAGACGTCTGTGAGGTGTTGCTGACAAACAGCAGAACAGCGTAATAAGAAAACACCTCTAATGACATCAAAACCAACAGTAGAGAACCTCAGTGAACACACTTAATTCACATCATAAACTCTGTGTTTGTTAACACTCAGCGAGCACGGTAATGTTTCATTATAATAAAGTCTTGCCGGATAATACGCCTGCAGCGGGTCAATGTCAAAGATCTCGCTCGGTGTGTGAGGGACTAGCTCAAGTCTTGTTGAGATAAACACTTGAATAAAGCAGAGCCGCGCTCTCTGAGGCCACAGCAGATTCATCTCGTATTCCTATTTTGATGCTCGGCAAACGCTCTGTTAGTGTTTCGATGTGAAGTTGAAATTGATGGAGCTTCATTTCTCTGCCAAACCTCTGCTGGTAGAATGAAACTGGAGCCCAGCTGGAATGCGAGCCGTGTTGTAAATTTCTGGCCAGAATGCATTTTTGATTGGTTGCAGTGGTTCTTGGCGTGCCCCCCTTTTGTGCTGAAAGAGCACCCTGGGATTTATAAATGAAGCACAGCTTCTCCACCAAAATAACAATCCACTGCCTTGTTGTTCCAGGTGCTTGAAATAAATTCAGACTTATTTATAATTACTGGTCTCCGAACATGCAATGCTAGAAGCTATAATTAAACCAGACCGTCCTTCAGAATTCTAGAATCTACATTGGCCTGGAGTCACGAGATGAAGACGATGTCTGAGCAGAATTTGCCTCCGCTTCTCAAAGTGTGCACGTAGAGACAGTGAAAGCAAGCAAAGACTTTGGCTGCTTTGATCATTTTTCGTGTCATTACTCAATAGACACACGCACACACACATTCTGCGCTTCTTCCAGCCGTGTAGAGATATGCGAGTGAAAGCGGCAGAGTTTGGATAACTGCGTTCACACTGTTTATATTGAATGACAGTGTGAGATGAGTGATGGACAGAGGTATACAAAGGCTGTTCATCTGCAGCGTTTCACAATCTCTGTGATGTCAGGAACATGAAAGAGACGGCATTCGGTGATCTCTCACTATCATTAAACACTATCATAGCACGCCCGGGGAAAATGGAGCAACAGGCACCCACGAATACTGAACTCCTGCTGGGTGGTCCCAACACAAACCCACTGAAAAACACCCCTGTCTCCTCACAGAAATATTCACATCACATTTGATCTAACATCACAGAATTATTCAATCATACATATTAAAAATGTATTTGACCCCGAACCATTAATAATTAATAATGCGTATGTGTATAATATAAGCACTGTTAAAGCAGCGCGCAGGAAAAACTGGTGTGCTGCTTTCATGTCTCAGTGTTTTTGTTAAACCATGAACAGTTGAGAGGAGCTGAAGTCAAGTCACTGATCAAAGCAGAAACTCTGCTGCTGTTTGGAGACACATGTGAGACCAAAATGAGATTGTGTGGATGAACACACCTGGCAAGAGCAAAGTCCATTACAGCAGGTTTGACATGAAAAGCTGTGGGGGACAAAATGAGAAATTTAGTTTTTTTTATTTAGACTACTGCATACACAGAGAAAAGAACTAGCCAGTGTGAGAGGGACAGAACGAGTTTGGATTCATTAAAACTGTGCCCGTTTAAAGAGAAAAAAATAATACAAACACGGCATATGAGAGCAAACAGATAGATCATCACATAAAAACTCTTTATAAGTTATACATCACTGACAGCACTTTATTTATTTGTTCATATATTCTGTAGAATGAAATAATAGGTTAATTGGAAGTCATTTTAAAGAACTCATTTTAAATCTTGACTAACTTATACAAAAATATTGACATTTTAAAGCCATGTAAAATTCCTTTCATGTTTTTTACTTGCATAAAAGAAGGATTTTAGTTTACATGCTTATATTTCTTGCAGATTATTCTGAATTCAATGCATAAATATCAGCCGAGGATTCACATCGTGAAGGCGGATGAAAATAACGGGTTTGGGTCTAAAAACACGGCTTTCTGCACGCACGTGTTCCCAGAAACTGCGTTTATTGCCGTCACGTCTTACCAAAATCATAAGGTAAGTTTGATTATACTTCATATTAATGCTGATGTGATTATTTGAATAACATTAACATAAAAGTAAACTAAACTGAGTAATTGAGGTGAGTGACGGGACGATTAACGTATAAATTTAGGTTAATCTGCGCCAGTCCAAATATAAACACACAAGATCAATAAAAGATTTACTCGATGATATACGAACAATTATTTCACAAGGACATCTATCTGATGTAAAGTGTTATTTATGGTAACATTAAAAATGAGAAATTAATAACAGTCATAAAATAAACTAAGGACAGTAGCCTACATGTTATTTTTACAATTCTTGATAGAGAATGATTATTTTCAGTATTCTGTATGTCCGGGTAGAAAAGTTAAACACACAGTGAACATGCGTGACTCTGCCAGTGAAAACCAAACTGAAGTCATGTTTTATGATTTTTATGGTTTTCTACATAAAATCATCCTACAAAATGTAAAAAACCATTATGTGAAAATATAGTCATATCTTTAAATATTGACGGAGTACGTTCACGTCAAAGATTAAAATCATAGTGGATAAAATCAAACTTTGATGCTCATTATCTCCAGTCGGAATAACTTTAGTCATGGATTTCACAGACAGGGTCAAATTTGATGAGGTTTTTTGTCAAACTGTAAGTTATAAACTCAAAAGTTCAACACTAGAAAATGAAGACAAAAACTTTGATTACTATTATTAGTGTAATATTTAACTAATATAAAAAGTCATTTAATTTTTGGGCACATGACGACAATTATGACAAAACAGTGGAACGGAAAATAGCTCTTGAAAAAAATACTGACACTAATACTTACGCATAATTTTAGCCATAGGCCTACACCTAAACGGGCAAGAAAATAGGGTAAAATAAATACAGCCTGTGCGGCTACACATTTCACAACTTATCTTATTATTTTAAATAACATCTTACTATATTAAATATTATAACATTAATAGGTTTTATAGGGTTTTACTTCGTTTGCTGTTAGTTTGTGTGACTTGCCAAAGTTCTTGCATACCGTCAAACATTATAAAAGAAAATTACATACGCAAACATTAAAACCGAATAATAAAAATTGTACAACCATGAGACAAGACTATAAAGAACAGAACGATATGACGACTTTAGGATGGAGCGTTGTTCATCTCAGACTCTAAAGTCAAACGTCTTGTGATTCAGTCAGTCGTGTTCGGCTCTTCTGCATATTTGTTTGATAACAGATTTGACGGGAAAAGGCACACAAGTGAATAAACATGTAACAGAGTTTTAGGTTCAGTTTATTTGAAGGGTTTTGTGTTGTATCGTATCGACGATGAGAATTGAAGCGGAATCATTTACTTTCTCTTCACGGTTTCAATTTATGTCAACATTAGGTATTTTAAATTCTGTTTGTTTGATTTCTCGTTTTATAAACTAATGTAAGCAGACACGTTTTCTTAATCATTCTTTTTATTAGGTTAAATGCTGAAACACGTGCACATGAATTGAATTACAATTGCATGAGGAGAAACTGTTTGTGCTTTTTCGCCTGCAGCTAAAAGTAGGAATATAATCACGTGCACGTGTATTTACCGTTAAATTCAACAAAATATTTTTACCAACTTTAACTAACGTTAAAAAGCCACGACAGTTTGCCGTCATTTACTGTTTGAAGCTTAAATATAGTCATGATAAAACCGCATACTACGATATAAAATACACGTACGAGAGATAAACAACAATGAACTGTTACAAAAATAAGAAAAAGAGAATGCATACGAAGAAAGAAACATGTGACGTGTCTGTTTTTATGTTTTTGGCTCTTGTGTTTATTGATGCGCCGTAAAACAGTCAAGTTTCTTTATTAGCGATTGTGAGAGAGTTTACAAAAGACCGAATGCTGAAATCTGCCTGCAATCAATTACATTATTGGACAAGAACCACGAAAACCTGCTTGATAAAGAAAGTTAAATGAGAGCAGATGCATGTTGTGGGTGTAAATGATTGACTTCCATTCATTAACATAAAAACACACATCGCGGCTCCAGATACTGAAAGAGCGTCTCAAATATGACATTACTTTGTGAAATGATTTTTTTAAATGACTTCAAATTGACATTAACAAATGGAGTCAATTTGTGTTTATGACAGCTGGTAGATCAGGTTCACCACAACAGCCAAAATCTGCCAGACGGAGTTCAAGAATATAAACCTTTATAAGAGTCTACAAACACACTGCAGTTACATGTGTAAAGACATGATATGACTTAACGGGCATAAACCTTAGTTATTTATATTTGCCATTCAAACGAGTTTATGATGTAATTAAAACAAAAGAGAAAAGAGTGTGTCTATAGCCTAAATCCAAGACTGCAGGATTGTGTTAGCACTTACATTTGTGAACTGATGATGATGATGATGATGATGAAGAGCAGACCTTCGGCAGGATTATTGTGTTTTAAACCCATAACAGAGGTGTTATCTCTCCATCAGCTGCCGACCGTCTGTCAACATTCACACACAGCAGATCACATTTATATAACATTCATTGATAAAACCTCATCTCAAGTGATTTTATTCACTGTTACAGTGTTTTTCAAGACATATCCATATTCCAATGAAATCCATGAACACATCACTGCTAAAGCCAAATCTACTGCTGCAGTATTTTAAACGTGTCGGTGTGCGTTTCACAGATTACCCAGTTGAAGATTGAGAACAATCCGTTTGCTAAAGGCTTCCGTGGAAGTGACGACATGGAGCTACATCGCATGTCAAGAATGCAAAGGTAAATGTGAACCTGTGAGGAAAAATCTTAACAGCTGATGTTAGTATCTTCAAGATAACGGTGCTGTAAATGTGATCACATGACTGACAGGAGCCAGGGTCAGCCGGAGGGGTCAGCGCTCAGATTAGCTCTCCGACTATCACTAAACACAGATAGAAAACAGAAGAAAGAACTGCTGTGACCCTATACCATCAGACACGTTCTTATTTTCTCCAGATGACTGCCGCATAATGTGTGGAAAAACACATTTTCAAAGCAGAAAATCTGGTTTTAGGGCTCACGGCCGCCAGCGCAGGCGTCGTCCACTCTGAAATGACAGAACTCGTGATAGATGAGGAAAAATGGCAAGGCATTTTCCATGCCGTCGCTCGACTCCGTCTGTTGTTACTTTTAAATGAGCAGAGAAGGAATTGACTAATGTCTCTCTCGTAAGAGCCTCTCGGGATCAACGTTCAATTGACTTTCCAGATATAATGACCTGAAGACTTTTTAAGCCTGTGTGATATTTTGGAAGCTCTTTTCTTCATTTCTTCATTCAGCAGACTGTACTCGCAGTTATTCACTTAGCAGACATGTTTGTCTCAAGTAACTCAAGACACGGATCGTTAAAAGCTTTTGTAGAGATCTATTAGAATCGCTTCAGAAATGTACTGTCAATTAAAACACTCTTAAAAATAAAGACGCTTCACGATGCCATAGAAGATCCACAAAAGCTTTCTGGTTGACAAAAGGTTCTCGGGTTTAGATTTGAGGCTCTATTAAAGCTAAGGTAGGAAAGAAATGGTTCTTCTATGGCATTGTTGTGAGCACTTTTATTTTGAAGAGCATCTGTCTCTGTTGATGTGTGGAGATGAATGAGCTCTGGTTTGAGTTAGGTTTGGACTGAAGTATACTGAAGCGCCTCCATTGTTTAATGAGTTCATTCTAACCGAGAGCGGTTAGTTTCCAGATCTCTGAGTGAGAGACGGCATGCAAATGAATGTCAAGTAAATCCCTCTTTCTTCGTCTCTAAAGCACTAAGGAATATCCGGTGGTCCCTCGCAGTACTGTCCGTCAGCGGGTGGGCAGCAGTCAGAGTCCGTTCAGTGGAGATGTTCAGAGTCTTTCAGCCCCGAGCGCCATGAGTTCGCAGTACAGCTGTGAGAACGGCGTCACGAGTACATCTCAAGATCTGCTGCCGCAGTCCAGCTCTTATCCACTGCCTCACGAACACGGACAGGATTATCATCACTGCGCCAAGAGAAAAGGTCTGTGCCGTTACTATATTTACACACTTTTCTCCAAAGTGACTTATGGTGCATTCAAGTTTTTTATCAGTACACTATGTAGACAAAAGTATTGGGACGCCCCCTCTGTTAAAGCAACACTTTAGAACTTTAGCTCACGGGTTCCTCCATGTTGTTGATAGGCGTTACTAGTGTCTTAATGCGGTCGCTGTATAAGCTTCCCCGTGGGCAGCACAATACACGTGAATTTATTTACTAAGCTGATGGAACCGGCGAATGCAGAAACATTGTTTGGAAACCATATCGCACTCTTCCGCAGGGAGGGGATGGGCGGGGCTGTGTGTACTGACCCCAACACTGAACTTACAGAGAGTGCTTGTAGCCGCTATGAGACTGCTCAGGTAGAATTCGTCCGGTTAAGAGTTGTTCTACCACTGATATCATTTTAGAGACAATATTTTAAGGTGGAAAAACTACATATGGCACTTTTCCACTGCACAGTACGGCGCGGTCCAGCTCACTTTTGGGGGGTTTTCCACTGGGTACAGTACCTAGTACCTGAAACTTCTTTTTAGTACCACCTCGGTTGAGATTCCAAGCGTACTGTACCGATACCAAAATGTGACGTGTTTACACACAGATCACTGATTGGGCAGAGAGAATCATTACCAGCATCATTGGATTTGCAACACATGAATACGCATTTCAATACGTAATATTGACATTTCGTTATATGCTTCGTGACAGTAAAATAAAGATTGAGACCCTTAATGCAATGCTAAATGCTACATTAGCTTACCCTCGTGCACCGTCGAGCAAATCGTGATCATTGTCTGCTCTTTCCTGTAAGGTTTTCCAAACTCTCTGGTATTTTAGCAGTATTTTCTTTTGCTGCCATCCACCATCGATATGCTCCATTACTCCTGTTGTGCGTGTGTTTATGATGTATTCACAATGATGCTACGGCAGTAGAGGCGGCGCAACTATGACAATAAGTTTATAATCCCCACCCACTTTGAAGCACTACTAAACAGCTGTGGAAAAGCAAACTGAGCCGAAGTGAAGTGAGCTGTACCGAGCCTGACGGTACCATGCAGTGGAAAGGCGCCAATAGTGTTGCTTTAAAAACATGTTCATCTATTCCAGTCATTCTACACCACGTTGTTTCTTGTACAGGTATTTTGCTGTTGTTCAAGTCATTGATGGGTTTCTGTCTTTCGGATCTGAGCTGTATGTTCCTCCACACTAAACTGAATCAATCATTTCTTTTTCAATCTTGATTTGTGCGTTGTCATGTCGGAATAAAAAAGGCCTCCATCCAAACTGCTGCTACAAAATTACAAACACATAATTCTCTAGAATATCATCATAAGCCGTAGTATTAAGATTTGTGCTCACTGAAATGACTCAAGTACTCAAATGTGTTCATTAGAAGAGAGCGTCCCAATACACTGCTAAAGCTCCTCTCTACCGGTTGAGCTACAGGAAATGTGTTAATGATGACCATCTGTGTGTTGCCATTTCATTCATTTCTATATATCACTGTGTGTGTGTGCAGTTGAGGACGGCTGTCACGCAGGAGATCACTCGTACAAGAAAACCTACGTGGAAAGTTCATCCAGCGAGGACGACCACTACTATCGGCCGGTGAGTTACCCTCAGCCTCTGGGTCTCGCCGGCGCCCCCTACAGGACAGAGTCCGGTCCGCGGCAGGCCTGCATGTACGCCAGCGCTTCTCAAGCCGCCGAGCCACCGCCGAGCCTGGAAGACATCAGCTGTAACACTTGGGCGGGAGTGTCACCGTATGGCAGCTGCTCGGTGTCGGCCGTCCAGCAGATGGAGCGGCTGCCCTACCAGCACTTCTCGGCTCATTTTAACTCGGGGCCCCTCGTGTCCAGATTAAGCGGCGTGGCGGGTCACGCCTCTCCGCAGCTGGCCGATACTCACGCTATGTACCAGGGTCCCGTCCCCCATCAGCCTCTGGGGCGTCAGTGCAGCCCGAGCACCGGGATTCAGTCTCCGAGCGCCGGCCTGCAGGGAAACGAGTATCTGTACGCTCACGGCATCCCTCGCACCCTCTCGCCGCATCAGTATCACGCCGTCCACAGCGTCAGCATCATGCCCGACTGGAACGAGGGAAGCTAACTGGATCTGGATCACTGCAGCGACTGTCCTGTGTGTTTATATGTCTGAACACTCTCAGCTCTTCTCCAGAGCCTCTGTATGAGAACGACTGAGGCGAGAGAGACACACACACACACACGCTCAGCTCTTGTATGAAACTGTACATCAATGCACAGCGATGCCAACACTTACTGACTTCTAACAGATGGATGAGGTAAACAAGGGAAAGAACGAAAGACTGTGTTCAGATACTTTTCTCATCTGTGATTGATGATTAGTAGGTATGAGGTGATGACATTTTAGGATCTTCTGACTGATTGTTCTGCTTTCTATAAGCCAATGAAACTTTCACAAACCACAGGAGAGCTTATCTGGTGACTCTCATTCATGCACTTACTATTTTATGTTCAGGGAAACGCAACAAGTTTATTTTTGTACTCGATCTCTTTATGTCTCTGTATGACTAGTGGATTCATGACACTGAAATATCAGTCAAAGAAAATAAACGTAAACAGCAAATACACGACACGTTCATCCAGACTGCTGATGCAATAGTGTTACTCTATAAGCTAGTTCTCATAAACGCACCGTCACATCATCTAACACATCCACGCTCCTCAAGAGAGTCTGGTGCTGCGTCCCAATTTCGCATACTATCCGTCCTAAATAGTATTCGAAAGTAGAATTAGTATGTCCCTCGTAGTGTGTTGAAAAGAGTATTCCAAAGATTAACCGGATGATCTACTTCCGGTAGAAATTGGAAGTGCAGAATGATGCACGGCTGATATTACCCACAACTCACAGCGAGTAGGCGGAGTTTAAATGAATAAACATAGAGTTAACATTACATATGAAACAATGAATGAATAAATACTTCAATGGAAAGAAGAGCTGTATTTTGATGTGAGTGACAGTTAATGGCCACAATGTTGTCTAGGCAACAACGGCCACTTCTGATTCCTGTTAGTGTGTCCAAGTGCGTGCAGATCGTTTTGCTACACACTGTAATGTATATACGTTTCCATAACAAAAACAGAACATACTTTTAGTGCATAGTAGGTGAATTGGGAAGCAGCGTCTGTTTCAGAACACACACACGAAGAGTTTCATCTCTGGTCACATGAACACAATCTCTGTTAGTTCTCAGTTGACAGGGGTGTCATGTATAAGACGTTGTGTGGATTTCATCATTAAAACATGCTTTCAGACAGTCAAGAGTGTGCGTACAGTGTGTGCATATGTAAAGAGTTTATTTTTTATAAATCCCAATAGGTGTGTGTGCGTGTGTGTGTGTGTGCGTGTGCGTGTGCGTGTGCGTGTGTGCGTGCGTGCGTGCGTGCGTGTGGTTATTTACACGTTTATACATCAGGTCCCTGAACACAGACGCTAAACCTCTTAAAACATTTTTAACACTCACAGTAACCAGATTTCTCATGTTAATAGTATTTATTTTCCTTGTATTATAAAATATCTTCTCTTATTCTGCCCTATTTTGTCATTTTTTTTGTTTGACTTTTGCATTTTTGTCACTACAATTTTATTTTAGCTACATTTTAGGAAGGCAAGCTTTCCATTTTTAACTAAAAAGTAAATCAATCTGGTTTGAAATTCTTGATTTTTCTGTCAAAAACTATGACTCAAACTACTTGTGCATCATGAAATGTACATAGAAAACAGAATAAATGTAAAAGATCCTTCCTTGAATTGTGAGTTTATTTAAAGAAATGTTCCTGACCGTAATAAAGCCGAAGTCTGATGGAGATGAACTTTGACTCTTCAGATTTCACTCCACACGTCACCAGCTGAAGAGATGTCAAGAATGAACCTCATCAGAACGAAACAAACTTTATCTTAAAGGTCAACGTTAGTCTCTTTATATACGTGAGGAGTGAATTATGTTGAATGCAGTTCATGTAGCAGATCCAGATGATGATGATGATGATTTCTGTGGAGTGGCTGTAAATCATGTGAGAAAACAGAGATCATTCAGTCTGTGAACATGCTACAGGACACACACGCACGCACGCACACACGCACGCACACACACACACACACACACACACGCACGCACGCGCACGCACACACACACACACACACACACACACACACACACTTTAACTGCTGCTTACCAACACATCTATCACTCGAGTAAACCTGTGTGTTGACTTTACTTAACTAAAGGATACAGAGGTCAGTAAAAAATTTTTTAAGTTATTTAAGAGGAGGACAGAAATGGAAATGATATCAGATGACCGTCACGCAACAGACGCATTCATGCAGCGGGTTAAACAACATTCATTTCTCTGTTGAATCAGACGTGTAACATTCTGTGCAAATCTTGTGTTCTCCACAAGCATCATCTGAAATGATTCCCGTATGATTTACATTAAAATCCCTAAAACATGCATGAAGTCTGTAGCAATGCCGTGAAAACACATGTTTATTCAAGTGTTGTTCAGTTTGTTCTTTAACTAACACACAAATACACACACACGCACACGCACACACACACACACACACAAACTCTGTCTGTGTCTGAGTCTCAGGACAGGTCTTTGGGCAAATCCAGTGACCTTCCCAGCAGACACCTTTGATCTGACTGATGGGGCCTCTGGAGAACCTGCTCCTCCACATCCAGTCCAATCTCAGGACTTCATTAACCCTGCAGCCTCCTGCCTCGTCCCCGCTGCTTAAACACTGATTTATGAGCACGACGCCCCACGCATCTTCCCATCACACAAACATGCATGTGTGACTCAAGATGGATGATATCGTGACTTTCTGAAAAATGTTCCAAGAGCAGCTCTGTCTTTTCAAAGGCCTTCAGAGTTTAAGTGGAGAGGGCTACCATCATCAATATATCATGAGCTTTTCTACACTTTAATCATCCAAATGAAGAACATTTCAAATCAACAACAGTTTTTTAGAAAATGACTTAATGTTTTAAAACCAACAACAACAGATCAATATACAGTACTCTCTTATATGTAAATAAAGGTGCTTAAAGGTGCTTTTTCCTGCATGAGCTCAGTGGTTAGAGCATGGCACTAGCAACGCCAAGGTCATGGGTTCGATCCCAGTGACTGCACGTCCTCAGAAACAAATGTATTGTATCATGCAATGTAAGTCGCTTTGGATAAAAGCGTCTGCCAAATGCATAAAATGTAAATGTAAGAACCATTTTTCCACAAAGAGCCATTCAGCCAAAGGTTCTTTGAAGAACCATCTCTTTCTTCATTTTTTATCATCTGAAGAACGCCACGAAGAACCTTTTGAAACAGAAAGGTTCTTCAGATGTTAAAGGTTCTTTGTGGAACCAAATGGTTCTTCTACGGCATCAAAGAACCTTAAAAACACCTTTTTCTAACAGTGTATATCGATTCGGCTGATAAAGCAGGCCGAGATGATCACTTCCAAAACTGTGGCCGTTCAATAAATCTGACCGTATATCTCAAATGCTTCATTATTCTTCTCTAAGTCTACATGATATGATACTAGTGTATATTATATTAAATACAAGCATCGGATTGTTAAAGTATAGATGATTTGTATCTGAAGCGTGGTGTCTGTTATAGGCCAGTGGAGATCTATCGGGAAGTCATGATGAAGTAGAAATCCACGAAAACAAATGAGTGTCGCTGCCCCGAACGAGCAGAAGGAACAAAAAGAACAAGAGCATTCCAGAGGGGAGAAAAACGAGCGGAGGATTACTTCATTAACATCCACTGGTGACGGATGAGCAGTTCAAACAGAACCAATCTGAGAGACAAATCTATCGGCCACAGCTGTTCTGAGAACCGTAGCAGTCAACGGAGCCAACCAACCGGCTTATTTGATTCATTTCAACATCTCGGCTCACAGAGAGAAAGCCAAGGATCGGACGCGCGGGGACATCTGCAGTCTGGAGTCTTTCAGCGCCTGAAGAGAAACAAGCAGAGGATCAGAAACACACGAGGACCTCTGAAGGGCCGAACGGGTACAGTTTTCATGAATAATCTGAGATATGACTTCAGGAAGCTTCATCTCTACTTCTACATTCACAGATAACTGAAAGAGTCCATCCATCATGAATTCAATGGTGGATGATTCATTAGACAGACCGTGGCATGGTTAAAATCACAGGTCCACAGATAACCGAGGCTCAAATCATGGCATTGATGTAAAATGCACTCATATCAGATTGTAATGCATGTCAGAACGTCTCCATCAGTCCTTGTCACAGGAGGGCCGGCCGGTGGGGGCTTCACAGACTGCCAAATAACTTCCAGCTGTCTCATCATTAGGACTGATAAGACACATCTACAGTATTACTGAGGCGTCTGTGGGGAAAGGTACCAATCCCGCCGGACGTTCTGCAGCACTTCCCTCACCTGCATTCCTCCTCCAGATGGAAAGTCTGTCGTTCTCATTATTTGTTTACGGCATCGCTCTCGCTCTCGCTCACTCTTGCTGTCGTTCTATAAAGCGTTAGATTTCATTGATGCCTTACGGTGAGACTACAGTAACTATGACAGCCTTTGACAATACCCAGAGAGTGCCTCTTGAGCAATTCAATTTTCAATACCAAAACTATACTGTAACATCATACTGTCAATTTCACAACTCAAAACTTTCAAATCAGTTTTCAAGCTTACATTTCTGACCACAGACAGGGAAGTCAATGACATCATCCGTGACATCATCAGTGTCTATCGCACATGTATATGTAGATCACTACAGACCTGTCCGCCATATTGGAACAGTCAACAGTGCATGCAGTTTTCCAAGATGCCACGAAGAGCATGAAATAAATTCCTGAAGAAATATCTGAAGACCACTTCATAATGTTGCATTGACTATAACGTTTGATATTCATTTGATGTGTTGCAGACACACAATCCCCACACACCCCTATGAGTTTTCACGGAGCACTTTTTACTGCTTCAATATGGCAGAAGACTCAGCTCATAGAAACAGAGGCATCTGTTTATATATATCTATGGTTTGTCCAGCAGCTCGGTCATGGTGAGGTAATACATGTCACATGTAGACATATGCCCGGTTAACTGAAAATATATATCACGTGATTTATGCACAACTTGTGAGTGCAGTACGGTAAAATGCTGCTGCATCCTAAAGCCAGAGGGCGCTCTCGTGCGGAAACTCCACATACACACTGCAGAAGAAGACCATGACACCTTCTAGAATCTAGGAAATGCCTAAGGACATGTTTTTATCACTGTTACTCAAGCCTCATCAGGTATTTTCATGATAATAAAGTATATTTATAATGATCATGTTTGACGGGTGTTGCTTTTTCAAATGCACATTATAAGCGACTCAAACTCGCACTGCTTTTAGATCGAGCAGCATTTCTACTGATCCCAGAGCCGTGCTTCACGCACAAGCTACGCATCAATAAAATAAACGATATCTTGCATCATCGCAGCCAGCTCGGTTTCAGCAGGATTTGGTGGTAACCGCGGTTAACCGGGCACATGTCTAATCACATGTTATTTGTGTTTAAAGGTGCAGTGAATTAGGACCACAATTTTAACCCGAGCTTTTGTTATATAGGAGGGAATTGTATTCTTGGGAACATCCTGTAAGTGTCAGACCTGAAAACGCCCTTGTTACTGAAATAACAACTGTTATTGACACCAGGCTCAGCGAACGGCAGGTCCTGGAACGCACCTATCTATAGATAGGTTGAACACCGCCTCCACAGAAGAATATCAACGCCTACTTCTCTAAAAACAAACCTGTTTCTTCTTAGCAACGGCCCGCTACAGCGTCTCCGATGGACAACTTTAAAGATGACTTTCTCAATATTTTGATTTTTTGCACCCTCAGATTCCAGAGTTTTATATAGTTGTCTCTCAAATATTGTCCTATCCTAACAAACCATACATCAATGGAAAGCTTATTTATTCAGCTTCAGACGACGTGAAAATCTCAGTTTCAAAAAATTGACCCTTGTGACTGTTTTTGTGGTCCAGGGTCAAAAATGATGATATCTTGTAATGTATTACAGTATATGAGGACAAACCTGTCATTTACTGAATCAATGTGCTGTCCATGACCTTCAACAGAATCAAATGTTCCAACAAGACTCGCTGAAGAGTCAGACGGGCTTTTCCAAGTTCTCTGTATTAAACATAATGACACCACACAGTAAACGAAACTGCATTTGATTAAATAAGCAGTCTATGTGCTAAGCAAGACTCTGTGTGCTCCGGGTATAAAGAGCCGTCTGGAATCAATATGGCTTTCCCTCGACACCCAGCGGCGGTTCTTTCAGGAGTATCGATCTCTATAAATGTAGTGAGTCTG
This sequence comes from Triplophysa rosa, assembly GCF_024868665.1. Lineage (NCBI taxonomy): Eukaryota > Metazoa > Chordata > Actinopteri > Cypriniformes > Nemacheilidae > Triplophysa > Triplophysa rosa. The sequence goes on from NC_079891.1 coordinate 697,675, forward strand.
GAAGCATCTTCTTCTGGTGGAGATGACAGTCTCGGAGCTCCAAACACAAGACTTCACGTCTGAAGACAGCAAGGGAGCTCGCAAGAGGCCAACGTGTGACTTGATGTTATTGATGAAAGTGTCTGAAGTCACGACTCTCCACAGCAGAGAGCTGAAACACTCAATATCTCACCCGTGATCTCTGTCCTCTTCGTGTCTCACTGATGCTGTCTGTGCCCTCAGGACCAAACACAACTAAATAAAGTTCAAGTCATAAAAAGAAGAATTTCACTTTAAAGAAAGAAAATTGTGCGCTGACCGGATACAAACAGACAATAACTGTGTGATGTGTTGAAGGACTTCAGTTCATTCATCTCTGAGAGACGCTGATGTTATTAAAGCAATAAGCCCCAAGAAGCAGAGGGTTACCAGGGTATTTTATAACGGCTTAGAACTCAGCTCAACCAATCAGAATCAAGGACCAGAACTGACCGTTTTATAAAATAAATGATACCTTTATATCACCGAGCTCACGCTAGACTTCATTCTGTTGTCTGTCAATCATGTGCATGTGAACGCTGGAGACCAGAAACACAAGACCACAGAAGGAATCCAGAGTTCAAATTTGGTGTGAATGGGTCTCAAGCGTAGTGACGAAGTCTGAACAGTTTCAAGTTTACTTTCACATCGCCCGTGTACTGTAGGTCTTTCTAAAACGACTTAACATACCTAATCAACAACCGGGGAAAACCACATTTCATAATAAACTCTAGCCAATGTCCAAAGAATGAGCCGTTTTTGCACTGATTAGATGAATAATCGCACATTAAGCGTTTTCTCCTCCATAGAAGTCCATTATTCGGAAACAGCTCAGCTCAAGGAAGCGCAAACTGAGAACATCAAACTTTTCTGATATAGAGAAAGTGAAGCTGACGTCACGCCCTACGTTGCATGTTGCAGCCATATTGGGAGGATAATACTCCACTGCTATTATTGTTTTGATATGTACCCTTACTTGTTTTGTTTGATATGAGAAATCAAAAGTGAACGACACTTTTCCTGAACGACTCTGCCATCCTCCCAAGATGGCACAACATTCAATGCAACGTGACGTCGATTAACAAGCTTTATAGTGCTGATGATAGAAAAAAACGTATGTAAAACCTTAACCTTAAACATTCCTTAAAATGGATTTATATGGAGGAGATTATTCACTTGATCAGTCTTTTTGACAGCGGCTAGTGTTTATACCAGTAAATTTGAACAGAAATGTGGTTTTCCTAGATTGTTGATTAGGTATGTTAAGTCGTTTTAGAAATACCCACATGGGCGATGCGAAAGTAAATGAGAAACTGATATCCAGACTTCTGACAAGTTCTTCACTACGCTTGTGTCTATTGTTATCCACTGAAACGTAACCAAAGATGATCACACGGTGACCTTTTCTGAAAATCAAAGATGGAGGAAACACTAGCCGGGTTTCCATCACGCTGGTTTTAAGCGCATTTTGAAGTTTCACATTAGAAACAAGTGATGAAAACGGCAAATTTCTAAATAAAAAAACGTTAATTCGCAAAAAAAGTTTTTACATTCGCTTCAGTTGGTTTTTCTTTTTTGTGAAGAACAGTTAATGCCAATAATGGAGATGGAAACGCATTTGCCTAATAAATTATGACGTAGCGAACATTAAAGCCATGACACAAGCAGCTGTTACCGTTGATTGTGTCTTTCTGGTTTCCAGATCTTTTTCTTTACTGTAGGTAACTAGGTTACCAATACCACCATCATCCACTTGAGGAACTTGATGGAAACGCACCAATTTCACATTAGTCTTTCCTCCTGTTATTTTGAACTTCGAAAAGACTGGCATCACGTTTGGATGAAAACCCAGCTACAGATAATAATGATTTCTCAAAGATGAAAGAGATCTACTTGCTGAAAGTATAATGAGATTACTGATTAGGGTGACCATACCTGCACTTCTTCCCAGACACAACCTGGCCATGATTTCGGGTGTGTCCTGCAGAGGTCGCATTTGTCCACCGCATACGTCATCGAGGTTTATTATTTCAGGTTTTATTTCAGAAAAGCAACCGTAATCATTTTAAGGTAAGAATAAAACTACAATGATTATACGTCTTAAGAGAAATAAATGTTAATTTTACAATGTTTTTTCACGGCAATGTGAGAACCTCGATGACGTATGCGGTGGACAAATGCAACCTCCGGAGGATGCAGCAGAAGTTGTGTCTGGGAAAAATAGCACGTATGGTCACCCTAAATGTGACCGCAGAATAACTGACGATAAAACACTGAGAATCTATACATGTTGTATGTGATTACAAACAAAATCTCATTTTCTATAGTAAAACACATCTTGCTTTAGCTTTTGTGTAACAATGCGACGTTTTTTACAAATAAAACAAATACATTTCAAGAGCAAACATAAAAATCCATTGAACACACAAGTGTGATATTATGAGGTAAAGTAAAGTGTCTGGAGGAATATTTGAGTCTCATCAGTTCACATCTCTTTACACAAAGCATCATGACGGTGATGACAAACACACTAACACTGATTGACACAGATTCTGCCAATCACAACACAAAACAACAGAGTTGATGCTCTATACTCCAAGACTTCTCTAAAAACTGCACCAAATGAATGAATATGTGCATGTGCTTCAATGTGTGTGAGATTGAGACAGACAGATTACACGTACATACACACTTATATATAGGACGTGATGCTCTCTCGCTCTCTCTGTCTCTCTCTCTCTCTCTCTCTCTCAAACTGGTGGCGAGAGATCCCAGGCTTGGAGAAGATAAAGACCTCTCGCCAGAATGTAAACACACCGTGAAGTGCTCCGTCACACACACACACACACACACACACACACACACACACGCTGGGGTCGAGGTTAAGCAGCGTCTCTTTAAGAGCTGCTTTCTCTCTTAACCCCCGCAGGGCAGAACGTCACTGTAATGTAATGTAAAGATAAATTCTCTTAAAGCATGAGAAATAAAGACAGACAGAGAGAGAGACAGAGTTCACATAAGGATTGCTGAACTTACAGTATCATCTAGATTCACTTTTTTAAAAACAGTAAAAACACATTCATCCGACATGATTTACTGTCACGTGTGAAAGGACACCGTTAAACGAATGATGAATCAACACACTTTCATGAAGACATAGACATAGACAAAACTATTATAAACTTCTCATCCACTGTTTGAAAGAAGACGTCTGTCGGCCTTCACACACACACCACTGCTCTTGATGCATAATGACCTGTAAGAGGAACTAAACTCTACTGTAAATAAATATGACAGCAGGCAGAAGTTTGAAGTGAATTAAATAAGATGATGACATCAGACCAGAAAAGAGCTGTAGAGATTGTGAAGAGTCTGATAGAGCTGCTGGTATTTTTATCTGAACATCTTCTGATGGTCATTCATGAGCACACGGAGTGTAAACACACAACACATGATCACATGTCCATCAGACTCTTCAGAACATTTCTGTTTATGAAAGTTTATGAAAGAATGTGTGCTGTAAACAAAAACATTCAACAGAGCGTTGTCTAAAACTAACACGGCGACACATGAAAGTTGATTCCACCGCTGATCCGCATTCACAGACTAAACTAACAGCCACCTGTTCTTTCATTCATCTGAGTGATGGAGAGGTAAACTGTCTCATGGCTACATTTTATTTCACACTCATGTTCTCATGATGAATGCCGCCGGTAACAGTTTCACAGAACTCTTATCTGTTAAACGCTCATCTGAATATTGTATGGAGGGATGCGGAGGTGCTCATAACCTTTTTGTTCATATTTGTTTGCAGAAATGAGAAACACAACTCTTGAGTTTCATCTGCACAGATGTCCAAACTAAAGGTGTTTCATTGAAGTGAACGGTGACGGATGTGAGCAACAGATATCAATCCAGAGCATGAAACATGAAAAACATATAATGAGTTTCCAAACGACAAGGTGAAAACTGAATGCTCACGGCGGCAGATAGTTCCACTCCAGCGCTCTATTGATTCAGAGGGGCTGATGGTACTTTAACTGCCCTGCCGGGGTATAAAAGAGAGCTCCCGAGACCCGGCGGATGACTTGTTCTTAAACTGAGACAATAGACCAGAATGGATTGACTCGTCTCCCAGGACAACTTTCTCACGAGCCCGAGTTTTCTGAAAGCTCTGAGTCTTGACTTTGAGATCAATATACATGAGAGCTTTCCTTCACATTAAAGATCTGATGGAGCTCATCCTCGGCCGTCAGTCACCGTCCATCAAACAGACAAATGAATGATCTGATCACGGAGCTCTGAATGAGACCTCAGATAAATCTGCCGAGGTATGCGTGACCTGACAACGTTTGTTGTGTTGAAGTCCTCCTTATCATCTTTAAGAGAACCAACAGCCTGACGTCCCAAAAGAAGAGACGTTCAGATGACAATAGAGAAGTGTGATGATCAGAGAGATGCTGGGCATTCATTTCAACTCCTTCAGTGAGACACAACTGTACAAATGAAACACAAACAGTGGACCATAGCACTAGAGACGGGGGGACATGACCCCCTCAGATCCCGATACGTCCCCCTCACTTTCCCTACGAAAGCGACAAACATCGGTAAAACTGAGGTTAAATCAGGATTTCCGCTATGTAAAGTTACATTAGCCTATGTAGTGGCGGACAGGGCCGCTGCTCCTTCATTATTTTGAACCGGGTCAGCCACCGACATTTACATTCTCTGTGCTCTCTGTGTGCTGCCGGCTGCTAGCCTGCTAAGACTCCTGAAGCCGTCCTACGAGAAGCTGTTAACTGCCTCAATTGTGCCTGTAGTAGCGATAACCATAGTGATCAAATGCCATTGTCGATGACTGAGCTGGTGATTTTTCTGGACTGAAAAAAATGGACTGTATAACTGCCACATAAAGGCAATGAAGAGAGAAAAAACAAAAAACAAACAATGTAAGTGTCCTATGCCTGTTGACTTTTCCCAGATGTGGCAGATAAGTTTTGTTATATAATTGTATAGCTAGTCTTTTGCACTTAGCAAACACAGCAAAACCGTGGAGAGCATGACTATGCAATTAGGTGAGTGGACAGAGGCAAATAGCAAATTAACACAAAAAGAATGGTTGCATAAATCAAACAATTTATCGTCAGGAAATAATGATTTATCTGGACTTGCAAGACTAAATTAGGGTCCTGGCATAACAAAATCATCTAACCCAATATGCTGTATAAATTGACTGAGGTAAATTGACTGATTTATGTTTAAATGTTTAAATAAAACATATTTTGCAGAAGGCATGAAGTTTTGGTGGGTGATAAGCATACTAGACAAATAACAGTTTGATCACGCACTGCTAGTGTTGATTGTTCGTTTGTTCGTTGTTGTTTATCCATGATTTCAAATAAGAATCCTCCAATGGCTTTTTAGTGCAAACCATTAGCCCAACTTACGCAAAGTAAATACTAGAGCACTAGTTAGAGCCCAAATTACGCAAAATAACTAACCGAGTTGAAATAATTTGCTGACAGCTTGGTCCCCCCAGTTAAAAAATCCCACCTGCGCCCCTGCCAGCACTGACACTCATGTGCACACATCTGTGCTCTCCAGCAGCATTTCAGATCGTCTGAAAGTTCACAAACTCTTTCATTTAAAGAATGATCAGAAATACTGAAGAATTTCAAGCATTCCTTCTCTATTTTATGCATAGTTGTCTTTTTCCTTTGATATAAAACAAAATTCCAGTATTAAATCAATGAAAATGTTTGTTTCATTGCACTCTCCTGGCATCTGTCGTTGCTAAGCAACGCTAGTGTTACCGGCCTCAGACCTAGGGGATATCTGTGCCGGCAGCAAGCGATGCACAGGCGTCAGGCACTGTGGATCGGTGAATAAACTGAGAAAGACAAAGAGACTGAAGTTACGTCTGTTCGTAATGGCAATCAGTTTATTACTGAACGCACCAACAAGCGGAAGTTAGTCCCTTGCGTCTTCCAAAAGCGCCTGATGCGCCATCTATTGGCGAGGCGGTGTAATGACCCATAATAACTGTTGAAATTAGACCAGTTCTTATTTCTTTCAAAAAAAATGAGGGGGTGTCAAATTTAACTTAAAAAATGGCGTTTTCTCAACCCATTACACTCTTCCCAGTTTTATTGATATGTCTCCGGACATATAGAACTAATCTAACTAGGTTGATACGGTTATCAAGAAAGTTCATTGTAAAGCTGATGCTTTAGGTATGAAGGTGTAATACATTTTTTTAGAATGCCCATACTGCGGGAAAGGGGTAGTGATATGTATCAGGTAGCACAGGGTACGTCTGGACTGGGTAACACACACAGGCATGCATTGCATTTGCTCCTGATCTCCAAGGATGGTATGTAGGTTTACCCAACTGATCATATGTAAACACACCTCTTGGTCTTGGAGCTCTGACCGACCTTCTTAGGGGTATATCTTCCTCAGTTTCATGCTCGTGGACAGGTTCAGGGTTGATCTCATCCTGAGAAGCACCTTCCACTCCTTTAGCTGTAGGTTCTTCAGGGGTCTCCTCAATTGAATTCATATCACGCGGAGTTGGGCCTTCCATTGGTTCAGGTGAAGGGTCTCTTTCTCTTCTCAGACTCATGGGCTGAAATTCTGCTGCCTCTGTTCGGAGTTCATTGTTTTGCACAGGTTCAAGATGTCGTAGGCTAACCATTCTTGTTTCATATACCGGTACGGACCTGGGATTGCACCCAAAGTCTTCACAAGAAGTATCAGAATCTTGCTCTTTTGGTTCTGTGTCTTTGAACTGACTTTTCTGCTTTCTTTTTGATTTCTGGGAGGCAATTGTGTTTGGTTTGTTGCATTCAAGGGGCAAGTCATTTACCGGCAAAAGCAAGTTCCGGTGTAGCACACGAAAAGTTCGGTCACCTGTTTCTGATTGGACTCGATATACAGGTCCATCTCCAACCCTTTCCACAACACGATGAACTTTCCGCTCCCAATATGCTCGGAGTTTGCCAGGTCCACCTCGTTCGGAGAGGTTGCGGACAAGCACATGATCACCAGGGCAAAGAACAGTGCCTCTAACACCTCGATCATAATATCTTTTTCCTTTTGAAGAGCATCTTCTACTATTCTCTGAGGCAATCTTATATGCCTCCTGCATTCTTGAAGCCCATTTCTCTGCATATTCTTGCCTAGTTTGGTTTTGCTGCTCAGGTTCAAGGTCAAAGAGCAAATCAATGGGTAAACGAGGTGTTCTGCCAAAGAGAAGAAAGAACGGTGAGTAACCTGTAGCTTAGTGCCTCGTACAGTTGTAGGCATGGACTATGTGTGGTAGGTGATCTTTCCACTCTGACTTCTTTTCCTCTGACAGGGTACGGAGCATTTGAAGAAGAGTCCTATTCAGGCGCTCCACAGGATTCCCCTGTGGGTGGTAGGGGGTAGTACGAGAATGATCCATCCCAGCCAGTTGTTCAAGTCTATGGAATAAGCCATTCTCAAACTCCCGGCCTTGATCATGATGGATCTTCTTGGGATACCCGAAGCGTGGAATAAAATCAAAGAAAATCTTCTCTGCTGCTGTTTTCCCCGATTTGTTGCGCGTTGGGTAAGCTTGGGCGTAACGAGTAAAGTGATCCACCAAGACTAGGATATATTCATAGCCGCCTTTACTCGGTTCCAGGTGGAGATAATCAACAGAAAGAAGCTCGAAGGGGGCGCTGGTTGTGATGGAGCCCATAGGTGCTTTCTCTGGAATAGTAGGTCTCTTTTGCGTAATGCACGAGCACTGCCGGATGACATAATTCTCAATTTCACGCTGCATAAAAGGCCAATAAAATCTTTGCCTTGCCAGGTGGATGACTTTGTCAGCACCAACATGTCCCATATCATCATGCAAGTGTTTGAGCACAACTGACTTGAGCGATGATGGCAGAACTAATTGCTTGTACTGTGCTGTCTGCCTGTAGAGAACCTCTTTATCAAGCTTCAGTCGGTTCCATTCACGTAAAAGTTGTTGTGCGCTTAGGTTCATTTGCTTTTTGGTTTCGTCAGTTGGATTCTCACTCTTTTTTTTCAATGCGATTATCTCACAAATTGATTCATCATTTTTCTGTGCAGTTTCAATTTGTTGTCTACTGAACATGGGCGTGCAATTAGGAAGTAAATCATCAGCACAATTCAACTGCAGAGCTGCTACCCATGGCACATCCTCGTCCTTGTCTGCCTTGTTACCCTGCCAAATGGCGGAAACTATTTCAGGAGGCATGGTCTCAAAGTATTCACTAATGTGATCCTGAAGCTGAACAGGGTAACGCGACAGAGTGTCAGCATCTGCATTCGTCTTGCCAGGCCTGTACTTAATTGTAAAATGAAAGTCTGCCAACTCACCCACCCAACGGTGTCCCACAGCATTCAATTTTGCAGTGCTCAAGACAAAAGTAAGGGGGTTGTTGTCTGTGAAAACAGTGAAGGTAGGGGCATAATAGAGGTAATCTCGAAATTTATCACAGATCGCCCACTTCAGTGCAAGAAACTCGAGCTTGCTGGAGTGGAGATGATAATTTTTCTCAGCAGGTGTGAGCGATCTGGATCCATAAGCGATTACCCGAAGTTTACCTCCCTGTTCTTGATATAATACAGCACCCAAACCTTCACCAGATGCATCTGTATGCAAGACAAATGGTAAATTAACATCTGGGTAGGCCAAAATAGGCGAACTCGTCAGCATGTCGACTAGACGAGAGACAATGTTGCTATGTTCAGGGGTCCATTGGATAGGTGTTTTGGATGGCAACTGGCCATCTTTTCTGTTTTTCTTTATGGCACTTTTCTTGCTGGTTTCTTGACTCAACCATGAAGCATTCTCTAGTAATCTGAAGAGGGGACGAGCTATCCTAGAAAAGTCCTGTATAAAAGAACGGTAGTAACCCAAGAAACCAAGCAAAGCTCTCACTTCACCAACAGTTTTGGGTTCCTTCTCCTTCAGTTGCAGAACAGCCTCTAAGTCTTTTGGATCGACTTGAATGCCTTCACTGGTCACTAAACGGCCAACATACCTAATTTGATGTTTGAATAGTTCGCACTTCTTTGGGCGCAACTTAACACCACAATCCCTCAAGCGACAGAACACTCTCTTCAAGTCAGTAACATGATCATGAAATGTTTTTGAAAAGCAGAGTATGTCGTCTAAGTAAGGTGAACAACAGTCATCCCTAAGACCTTCCAGAACGTCTTCCATACACCTCTGAAAGGCCGCTGGTGCATTGGAGAGGCCAAAAGGAAGACGGATCCATTCATAGAGTCCCCAAGGCGTACTAAAAGCTGTAAGGTGTCGGGAGCTTTCCTCAACAAAGCCTTAGTGGTATGCACTGCCTTGGTCAAGAATGGAGAACCACGAATATCCACCAAGGTTATCAAGTAGATCTTGAATGCGGGGAAGAGGATGGCGGTCAGGGAGTGTCTTACTATTTAGGCCCCGGAAGTCTACACAAAGACGTAAACTCATGTCTTTTTTTCTAACACAGACCACCGGGGACGAATAAGGAGATGTAGACTTCCTTATCCATCCATGATTGAGCAGGTTTTGTACATAATCCTTTACCTCTCGAAATAAGGGCTTTGGAATGGAGTTATAGGACTTCTGGACCGGAGTGTCATCAGTAAGGTGGATTTTAAGCTGTAGGTTCGGAATACAACCGATGTCTGCATCATCTTTGGCAAAAACATCTGACTGATCAAATAACATACTTTTTACAATTCCCTGCTCTTCCACCGTGAGATGAGACAGATCAACAGGCGGATGCCATTTATCTTCAACCTTTGAATTACTTAGATTCGAAGTGGGTTCGTCAGTACACAGTTGAGCTGAACACAAGTGGGCCGTGTTGTAAGACATTGGTTCAGAGCTCATGGAGGAATGCTTGACTGGCTTTAGATCGAGTATCTCTTCAAGAGTACCAAGAACTGTTCTCTTGGCAAGATAGATATCATGTTTTGTTGAATTCTGAACTGGGACCCTAATGCGCTTCGAGGAGCCGACAGGAACATCAACTAAGGCTGGGAACAGTTCTAAACCCTCAGGACAATAATGGTCAGGGCTTGGTTGAAACATCATTGTACCTCCACTGTTCCATCCCCTGACTCTACAGCAGACTTCACGAACCTTGCCTGCAGGGATATTAACACCACTCTTGCCAAGACGTACGTTATGTTGTTGTGGCTCTGCAGATGTGACAGCCTGGAGAGTGGAGACTAATGCTTCCACGGCACTGTCACTAACACTTAAAGCTTCCTTAAGTATTTTGGTTACATCAAGATTCTCGTCTCGATCAATGTTACCTTTGACAATCTCTGCAATAACATTGCTTCCTAAAAGTGGGTAGTTACAGTCACAACTGATGAGAAGTGGTACTCTGATTGTCACATGCCCGTGATGCGGGCTACAGATTTGAAGATCAATCTCTGCCCATCCATCAAGGGGAACTTCAGTATTGTTGGCAGCCGAAATCTCAAGAGAGTGGTCAACCAACAAAGATGCAAGTGGCTGTATTTTGATGTGAGGTAACGTTTGCTCAATCCACGGTCTGCCCACCATGGTTACTTGCGCTCCTGAATCAAGCAGCATCTGAACAGGTACACCATCTATGGAACATGATACCATGCATCGCTTACCAATGAGCTGAGCTACTCTTTTTCTTGAGTCTGTCTGTGGTTGTAAGTTTGACTGTGAGTGCTTGGGAATTTCTTGGGGCTCACGGCTTCTTATGATCGCTGGTTGCCCCCCTCCAGTGACCTTTTCCCGTTTCCCGGCGTTTTTCGTTGAAGACAACCAACAGCACGATGTCCTGCCTGTCCACAAACAAAGCAGTGAGTACAGTTTACGTTGTTTCTTTGCACACAATCATTGCATTTACCTCTTGTGTAGGATAGTGGTGGTTGGGAGCGATTAGCAGGTGAACTGGAGTCTTTAATTTTCACCAGTTCAGTGGGGGCAGACAACTGGGCTAGGTGCTTTGTCAGGGAAGAAACTTGAGCAGTTAGTGCTTTGATAGCATCACGGTTTGCTTGCAACTCTGCATCAATTTTTGTCTGGGCATTTAATTCATTTTGAGAAAGCTGAGCTGTGTTTGCTGAAAATGGTCTGTTTTTGCCTACTGCACCAAATCTTTTCAGTCACCCTTCTTCTTCGGTTGTCGATTTTGTTATTTGTTCCAACAGCAAGTCATCAGTAACCTGCATGTCTGAGAGAAAAGGTTTAAGATCACATCTGACGTAACTGTTTCTCTCATTTAAACCCTGGTAAAGTGTGTGAAGAAAAGTGCCCTGTACAAGGTCTTTGTTATAGCTGAAGCCTACACTACGCTGTTGTGACTCAAAAAGAACACGTTGCTTCAAACCCATTATTCTGTACAGAAACTGTTGTGGGCTTTCTTTGTCATTTTATCTGGCACTAGTAAGTTCTTGAAAGAGTTCAGTTACATTTTTGTCTCTAATGTGAGAGCGCAAGATTCTCTTCAACCCATCAATTGTGAGATCATCCTTATTAACCAACATCTCTCTAAATGTACCAGACTTGGTTAACTTAAGGACAGCCCTGATGATTTCAGATTCACTACAGTAAACCCCTCCTGTAACCCTTCATCAATTTGCTTACAAAGACAATTGAAAGACATGTCACAACCTGCATCACAAATTTGACCACCATGTAACTTAAATTCTCTGCGTGGTAACAGAGAAGCAACATCAGTAATTCGCATCACCTGACTGATTAAGTTTGATGATGGTCTCGGTGCTGTATTAGACATGAATGGCATCGACATGACAGGTACGCAAATGTCCTTAGATGATATCACTCTACGAGCGGTTGAGGTGTCTGTGTCAATGTCCCCGTCTATAGGTGGAGACTGTGTGTGAAGGTGTCCATCTTGATCCGTAGACAAGGCATGTGTGTTTTCAATGGTCGGTGCTTCAACAGGTTGAAGAGTCACAGCGTCATCTGTGTTGGCAGAGCTTGCATCTGGAACTTGGGACAGGTTATCGAGAAAGTCATAAAGGAAAAGAAGATGACTCATGCCCTCATCTTCCATAACTTTTAACTTTTCACTTCGTACATGATCAACAATCAGATCGTAGAGTTCTGGTTCACTAAGTTCAAGAACAGTAGAACTCTCTTGACCATCTACAATGGAATGTGCAACTGTCTGTAATTGACTGATACTCAAAAGTGAAAGTTTCTTTTGGATTTGAAACATCAGCAGGCGTCTTGGAATAGCAGTAGCCATCTTGACTTGTTACCCTTAGCCTCACTCTCTGAATGATGCTGAAAACAGCAGTCTTCCCTGAAGCTTAAGGCACAGGATCGTGATGTCACTTCAACTGCTTCCACCGCCTACTGACAGATCCCGGACGAAGCCCCCAATTGTTACCGGCCTCAGACCTAGGGGATATCTGTGCCGGCAGCAAGCGATGCACAGGCGTCAGGCACTGTGGATCGGTGAATAAACTGAGAAAGACAAAGAGACTGAAGTTACGTCTGTTCGTAATGGCAATCAGTTTATTACTGAACGCACCAACAAGCGGAAGTTAGTCCCTTGCGTCTTCCAAAAGCGCCTGATGCGCCATCTATTGGCGAGGCGGTGTAATGACCCATAATAACTGTTGAAATTAGACCAGTTCTTATTTCTTTCAAAAAAAATGAGGGGGTGTCAAATTTAACTTAAAAAATGGCGTTTTCTCAACCCATTACACTAGCCGTTGAGATGAGGCGGTATAGAGGGTATGCATGCGTCGTCACTTTCCCACGTGAACACGCCGGAACGCGCCTGCTTGAGTGGTAAAGCCCTGGGCAAAATGAATAGGCTTGTTCGACTTCATGCGGCGCCGCAAGAACCTGCAGCCGCCTGACAACAGCAATGCATTCTGGTTAGACAATTTGTCCGACTTTGATCGGCGCTGCAGCCGCCTTAGGATCACGTGTGCCATTAAAGTACCGCGAGAGTAAAACGAGACCAGCCGCCGAGGTCAGGCGCTGCAGTTGCTCAAACTCGGCTGCGAAAGCCTTCATGACGACACACTTTATTCTCATTGGCCAGAATGTTCACGTGTATGTGTTGCGTGTTTATTCTGACACATCGGTTACGATTATACTCACAAATTTGAAATTTTATATCACATTTTATGTTTATTGTACTGATCTTAATGCAAAAAATAGGTATTCCGATCATATTCACTTAATCCGTGATAAAGAAATGAATATCCTGTGGTCTGCTGGAGGTTCAGCTCCTTACGGGAAGCACGAAGTGTCCGACCTGACGGCCGTCTTTTCACTCCTCCCCCGCCTGCAACCGGCTGATCTCGCCAGTCGGTGTCAGGCTAGTATGGGTCAACTCGAACAAGCCTAAATGTTACAATATCATTAAACTCAATTCCGCGCAACATTTGAGTGTCTAAGAACACCCGATTCCTTTGTAAGTCATAAGGTAGTCGTAAGGATCACCGTCGAGTCCAGCTGCTTGTAGTTTCAGCAAATAATTACGTGTTTAGTCCCGTTTTTTGTTCCTCCTATTTAACGCAGCCATTTTGCCTCAGTTTTACCACTCAAGGGAGCGTGTCCCGGCGTGTTCACGTGGGAAAGTGACGTCAATGCATACCCTCTATAGACAGTTTCATCCCCCAGGTTAACTTCCGGTTTGTGTTTGGCTAGTGTCTAATAACTCTTTATATTTAATTTATTTTTTGTTAATATTCATTTATAATATGATTTTATTGTATAATAATTGTATTAAATAAACAATTTGTTGAGTGAGTCCTGCAAATGTATCGCATTTAAAGAAACCGTATGGTACACTGACATCTAGCGGTTGAGCTTGGTATCGCAGTCTAAATTCTAAATATTAGAGAGACAAGTTTAGCCAAGCTTCTTCTTCTTTCTTCTTCTTTTGATTGTTATCAGAAATAATCTACAGCCACTCTATTGTTTGTGAATGTGTACCGGTTTATGAAATGTTTGGAGCTCACAGCACTCACACTTTTTTTGCTAGAATTTTCATTTGCATCTTCACATGTTCTAAAACCCTTGAGCTGTACTTCAGTGAATGACAACAACAGTTCATCTAAACGAGAGTTCTCTGATGTTTCTGGTGACTCTGCATATAATGACTTTAATACTGTATAAACTGTATTATTATGTCCCAGAACCCTCACGCACACACACACACACACACACACACACACACACACACACGAGACAGTCTGCATGGCACCAGACAGCAGTGGATGTGTAAGAGCTCCTGCTGCACAAAGCCCTGCTAATGGAGACATAACACGAGCAGCCGAGCGGAAACTCAAACAAACGATTAGTGGCCAATAGACCCTCAACTCTCTCTCCTCATCCCTCCCAACACACACACACACACACACGCAAGCATCACAGGACCACTGCAGAGATACCCCCTGCAGGCACAACACAAGCCCCGCCCATCACAAGCCCCGCCCCATCACACATCTCACAGGAGCGAGCACATCTCAGCGGCTAGAACACAGAGTAATGTTTGACTAAACATGTTGTGGTGTGATGGTGCACGTGTTTTCCTCAGACATCAGACTGCGGTGGTCTGCGCAGTGGTCTGGGTTTAGGATAAAAGAAGCGATTGTCCCGGAGACTCACAAATCCCTCAACATCTCAACATGACTTCAGACGTGACCTAATGAAGCAACAGTGACACCACACAGAATGGGATTAGACTGAAGGTTATTAGGCCAAACCTGAACCCCTGTCAGCCTCTGTGACTGCACATCAGTGTCTGATCTCAGTTCAGTTCAGATCTCAAGACTCAGAGGAGAACACGAGTGGAGCGGATGATCTCAGGTCAGCAGATAAATGAAGGTTCAAGCAACACACTCACTACATTACAGGTCGCCCTGGATTCAGTGTGATGTCACAGTCTGGGCTTCTATTATTGGCCAATCAGACAGCACAAATGTCTAGAATGCACATTGTTTATTTTATTAAACGTTCTCCGGCCAGATAGCAAACAGGAAATCCAGATCTGTGGAGTGTTGTTTGGCGTGTCTCGTGGGAACGTGTGTAGCCGTTCCGTGCGGGTAGAGTTTGTTCTGATCCGGTAGCCGTGGTGGGCGTGGCATCTGTCAGACTGGTGGAGCCTGGAGCTCATGTGTTTTGATTAGCAGGTAATGATCTTTGATGTAACGCGCTGACGGAGAAAGTGCGGCTCCCAGAGAATTCCGGTAGATGCTCGGTCGACCTGGAGCCAGTGTCACTTCTCATTAAGGCCTCCGTCCCATCCGCCCGGGCCGGGCCCCTCCTCTCAGCTGGAGAGACCCACGTAATGATATCAACAGAAGCGGGGGTGCGACGAATACAAACCCGCGTGCAGAATGTTTGGACAAGATTTTCCTACCAAAGCCCCCCCACCAACCAATGTTTTCTCTCTGTGTCCAACACAAAGGGCAGATTCAAAGCTGATGGGCAGTCGGTCGGCGGACACGGCCGTCGATGGCTGAACTCCCTCCAGCAGCGGCTCGGTCAAACACAAGAGCGCCACTAAACCTTCACGTGACCTCTGTGCACAAAATTATAAGAGAACACACTTTATATGTTAGAGATCTCTGAAACTCTTGTTTTGTGTAACACGCGCCTAAAACCGCGCGGAAAACACAAGCCGCACTGCTTTCTCCTTTTTTCCAAAGAGCCTAGGAGTTTGCGCTCTCCTGGCGTCTGTCGTTGCTAAGCAACCATGGGCCACGCTAGCCGTTGAGACGAGGAGGTATAGACGGTTTCATCGGACGCGTGCGCGCCTGACCCCTAGTTAACTTCCGGTTTGTGTTTGGCTCGTGTCTAATAATAACTATTTATATATTTTTAATTTATGTTAATATTAATTTATAATATTATTTTATTGTAGAATAGTTGTATTAAATAAACGATTTCTTGAATTTTGTTGTCTGTTCATTTATTAAATAAACAATTTGTTGAGTGAGTCCTGCAGACCTGTCGCATTTAAAGAAACCGTATGGTACACTGACATCTAGCGGTTGAGCTTGGTATCGCAGTCTAAATTCTAAATTTAGAGAGACAAGTTTAGCCAAGTAACGCTTCTTCTCGTTTCTTTTGATTGTTATCAGAATTAATCTACAGGCACTCTATTGTTTGTGAATGTGTACCAGAAGTTCAGTTGGGGGGATTTATGGATTATATGCACTGAAAATACCTTGCAATAACTCTGCTACTAGATTTATTAATGCTGTGATCATTTGTGTCCCCATATTCTCTGAGCTTGTCTATATTGGCTGGTTGGTTCTTGTCACATGACCTGCAGTGCACGTGCGGCATTCTGAAAAGTTGAAATATTTTCATCTGGATGCGGCGCTGACCCGCCTATAAAAACAGGAGCTTCGCACCTACTGATCTATATAAATGACTGGATTGTGCCTAGAACGCTAAACCAATGGCAGGAGGTGAAGCCAACGGAAGCGATCGCGTCCCCATCTTGTGATGCCCAACTGACAGAGAGCGCCATTGACTTACAGTCAGAATGACCATCTAAAATAACCCGTTTTTCAACTTATTAGGAGTGCAATACGTTTTAGTACACAGTTCACACGTGTGTTTAAATTAATTGTTACTTCTGATGTTTTTCTTACTCATTTTTATGTTTATTTTGGGCAGAATTGCGACGTATAGAAATCAATGTATAGAGCTTGTTAATCGACGTCACGCAGCGTTGAATGTTGCGCCATCTTGGGAGGATAGCTGCTGTTTGATTAGGAAATATAACGATGGTAGGTCGGTCTTGTTGTGTTAAAAGCTGCAATAGCATTACGCAGAGTCGTTCAGGAAAAGCCCATGGTTATTTCACTTTCGGTTTCACCATACATCAAACAACACACATATCAAAACAATAATAGCAGTGGCGTATTATCCTCCCAAGATGGCAGCGCCACTGCGTCAGCTTCACATTCTCTATAGAAGGTGAGTGTGTAATGCACTGATGGCACATGTGTAAATGTTTAGAAATAAAGCTTCATGACTTAAAAGAACATACAGATAAATACAGGCTGTATTTGCATTTCAGAATAAGCACATTTTGTCATATGTTGGGGTGTCTCGTGAGTCTGCTGATCTGATATGTGCGCTACTGTGAAAAACTTTAAATAATTAACCATTTACATCCTTAAGGCCCGATTCACATTTCACGTCTTTTCCGCGCACATATTCGTTATTTTATATAGTATACATATTTATATAGATCCGTGGTCGCACCGCATGCGCATCGTGCCCGCGTCGCTGTCTATTGGAGTGCGCGCGTCTACATTTAAAATAACGAATATGCGCGCGCAAAAGACGCGAAATGTGAATCGCCCCAAACACTGCAAGTGTGTGTCTGTGTGCGCGGTGCATGTGTACGGTTAACAGTGGATTCAGTGTAAGAGCGAGTGAGATATTGACACAGGCGCTCTGAAAAACAGCTCGAGATTCAGCCTGAAACAACAAGAGCTTCATGAAGTCCCAATTAAACACGAATGCTACAGAGTCCATATGAACATCATAAAACACAACACACGTCAACTTCTGTTCACTTGTGTTATTGGAAACATGTCTTCAGCTCAATGCCTCATACACACACACACACACACACCAGAGCTCATACCCTTATTAGCGTCACAAACTCCTATAGTATTATTCTTTTCCTCATTTTAGAATAACAGTAAACAGGGACTCAAAATTCATCCAAACTTTCTCAAACAGTTTCTTGAAGTCTCACACTGAGATGCTTGTAAACAGTATTGATCGTAGTTTTGAAATGTTGGAATATTTGTATTTTTGATTACAGAACAAATGTGAAAGATTTTGTAGCTTTCATCAATTAGTTCATCATCTGGTGTTCAGCCTGATTTGAAAGTTTGTTCATTAATGTGATATTATTATGTGCCGGCCCGTCCCATCACACGGGTTATATCATGTTGAACATAACACAGCATATTTAATCAAATTCCTATCATTCTACAGATGAAATTCCTTCAGTAATAAATGACAAACTAAAGGTATGGCATTATTTTAGGACTGATATAAGATGTCAGCGGTGTCTGCAGATGTGGTGGACGTGTCTCGTGTGTGCGAGTGTTCAGATGAGACATTAAAAATGAAGCAGTGTAGTCACTTTAAAACACGGCCATTAGATGTCAACAAGGGTGTGAGGACGTCATCTCTACAGCTCTCACACTCAACAGCTCCCCCGCCAGAAAAACCTTTAACATCACAAATGCATTAGCATCAATTCAACTTAACCCTGCATTAAAAAACCTTCTCTCGCATATATCAACTATACTGATCCTATTGTGTTTCATTTGATCAAAATGCAAAACAATTGAGGTTTGGGGCAAAAATTGGCGGTCTCTGAAACTGCACGTGTGTGAATGACTACATGCAAACGCACACAGAGACACAGTATGTATGTCACACATGTGCCGTACGAGTCAGCGCATGAGAAAGCGTGTTGGTCCGGTGCCAACAGCAGCACTTGAGTGTAAGTGTGCGCTCAAAGCGAAGGCCAAAAACTGCTGTAGAACGGTGTTATCAGTAACCCATTAGAGGCTTTGAAGTGGCCGGAGAAAGATTCTCATCCATTACACAGCGGCCCAGAGTTTGGGTCCTGTCCGCAGAGGACGCCTGGTCTTTGTCTCCCATCATCCCCTCAGCGTTCGTGTTTTCTGCCCGCAGTCTCGCTAACACACGCCACACGGCCGCTGAGTAACTCGCTGCAGATTTCTGCCTTCACCAGATTCAATAAGTCAAGATCTGACAGCGTTTGATGTCTGACGACTTCCACGATTGCTCTGTATGATGCCATATTTGCATTGTAATAAGAGCGAAGCGGCTGATGATCTGATCAAACACACGTGCTGGACATCCACCGCACATCTCTCGTTTTACCTCTTTAAGATCACGTGCTTACTGAAAATGCATTGGAATAAAGGTGTAAGACCTCTGTGTGTGTGTGTGTGTGTGTATTCCTCAAACATCACGATGAGTGTCGGAGGATCCGTCGCTGGATTCACACTCATGACCACGGTTAAATATGAAACAGGATTAAGTGTAAAGGCACCGGTGGGACACTCCTACAGCATCAAGCCTTTATAGAGCGGCGGCGTGAGAGAGACGAGACACAAAACCATTAAAGGCTTTTAACATCTCATTCAGACATTTACATGTTTCACTTCACCAGGGTGAGAGCTAATGCTTTTCTGTCTCGTACTTTATACAGTCTATAGTATACTGAACAATAGACCTGTCAGCATTGACCATCATCATCAAAAAATACTGATCTAAAGAATGATATCTACACCACTGACACTCCTGGTGTTTTTATCAACGAAAACCAAACTCTGAATCTGTAAACATTGACTAGCATAAGCAAAAAATGAAAAAACATTTAGCAGATGCTTTTTTCCTAAGCAACATGGGTAGTTGACAGACTAATATGCAAGTGTGTCCCATGGTGTGACGGCAACAATTGATGATAAAAGAAGATGAACATAAATTTATCTTATGCTGTTTTATATGATAAATATTAACAACATAAAACAATGTAATATTAACAGTTCGTTTTCTAAATTTTGCCGTCACACCATAGGACACATGAACGATTGCGATGTTAGAAGGATCCACTTACAAAAATGAGGAAAGTGATGAAGCAATTCATCCTAAAGAGATGACATTTATTCTCCCTCATGTGCTTATAAATCTGTATGCATTGTGTTCATACAATGGAAGTCAATGGAGTTCAGTGTTGTTTCTTCAAAATATCTTCTTTTGTGTTCTGATGAAGAAAGAAACTCGTACAGGTTTGACCTGACATGAGGATGAATAAAAGATGAAAGTTTCAACAACTGCTCAAGTCCAGAAGGAGAGAAGAAATATAAAACTAGTGTTAGTGAATGACAATATATCGCGAAGTGTTATTGTTTTGTTTACTGTTATTCTGAAATGTGAGGATATTTTAATAGTATTCATAAAGAGCATGTAAATATTTTGACCAGAAATGTGTATCGAGACATTGCATGAAAATGATTGTAATTCATCTTGAACCACAGCGACTCATCTGAGACATTCTCTGTTTCTCAGATTCAATGAAACACCTCAATACTGAACCATACACACACGATAGATTCTAAAATCATTCTGTTCAGGATTAAAACATCTGCTTATTATTAATCGTGTGGAACAGAAATCAATGCACACGTGCCAGAGTCAACATTTCTATTGACGTATATCACCTGAAAACTAGAATCTCACTGACATTCACATTCAGCAAAGATTTAAGAAGAGAGAGCAGCTCATCCGGTGTTGTTTACAATATATAATGTGAATGAAGATGATGGAGGAGCTCATGATCCGTCTGCTCACAGGTACACGGGGAATGAAGCAGAAAGATTTCCTTGTTTCCAAGCACAGAATGTAATTCCTGACCTTTGGGTTATTTGTCCAGCGGTCAGCGGCGCTCCCACACAGGCTGGAGAAGTGACCCGCTCTTTGATGTGTTTGCCCTGGACACAGAGGTAATGAGGAGCTCCAGTAAATGAGCATCAAAAGACGGACGGATGATACTGACGTCCAGCTGCAACACTAATGATCCACAGATCAATACTGAACACAATATCACACACAACGCGTTTGCTTCAGATAATGACCGCGGGCAGCATGAGATGCAGAACGTGCTGGTGTACGGGGTGTAAATCACTTGATTCATATGCTGCTAGTTTAAGTTTGATCACTGGAGCAGTTTTGGGCTTGATGGATGTGGACTCAGGACTTCCTCTCACGGGTCACGTCCTGTCTGCCCTCTGTCCACTACACACTTCCACAACATGTCCGGCTCTCTGCCCAGCCCCCTCGAACCCGCGGCGGGCGCCGGACAGTGCTGGTGGTCAGAGTTTATGACACCGGCTGTACGATAAACTGACTGTAGATCATGAACTGCTTCATCACTTAAAAACACATCTAGTGTAATGACGATAATGCAACACTGGACTGGGGATATTCTTTGATTATTCATTGAATTATATGAATGCACGTGCAGGACTAGAGTCAATGATGACACTGCCACCCTGTGGTGGGGCAGATAATCACATTCACAACAACGCCTTACAAATACAGACAAAAGAAACTAATACGGAAAAAAAACTACAAACAATCAATAGTGTCTGCTGGACTTTTTTACTGATTTACTAATGCATTGATTCTTAACGGTAAACATGCCCTGCAGTGTAATGTGCTATAGTTATATATTAAATGTACATAGGCCTAGTAGAATTATTAAACTGAAGTGAAAACAAATAAAAGGTCGTGAAAAAGAAAGCGACAATTGACGGACAAAAGAACTCTTTAGAAGCACAGCGCATTATATTCAGTTATTTTTATATGAAGTTAATAATTCATAAAACTTTTACAGGATTGACTTAAAAACAATAACAGAACGTACAGAGAAATACAAACGTGTTATGAGCGAAAATTCTTTATCATTGTCATTTGAAATAATCTTTAGAAACACGCAAATAATTGAACTTAAATTCAAGTTATCTTTTAGCCTACTGTGTGTTAAATGTAAGTTTAAACCCCACCAACAACATTCACGACATTCGCATTTATCAGAAGAATAACACCGATGGAGAGCGGCGGAACCGATGCTGATGTTTACGGGTCTGATCTCTGATCTGTGTCTGATTCAAACAACAGAACCATCCATCAAAGAGTCAAACATAATAATACTTTTGTTTTATTAACAAATGAGTGAATAAAATTTAAAAACGGACTTTATTAGTCGTGTGCGTTTGTGATAAAACAAGTATTATAAGAGAAACATTCTCATTTCACACGCGCTTCTGCGGAAAGAAACTGAAAAATTAAAACTAAAGTCCCCTGATCATTTACAAAATAATGTCTGTGTGTTTGGGAAAAGAATGCGATCGAATAAAGTTAATAAACGTGAAAATAAAGATAAACGTGCGAGACTGAGAAAACACGAGAGTCTAATGATAAACAGAAAGTAGGCTACATCACATCATAATGAAATTATTTCATGAACATTTATATATTTACACAAAAAATCATTTAGATGTGATGTATGCATTTATACGGCATAAAACCGTGATTTTATAAATATGAGAATGGGTAAAATCATTGCATAAAGACCAGACTGAAGGGAAGGAAACACTAAGACCCCATTAACAAGAGTAGAGCTCAACACAGTCATGGAAACTGCAACACACACTGGGGCTTTTCATTTCTTTATAATATAAACCACATGGACACAGAGACAGAGAGAGAAGCTCATTTCCAGACTCTGATACTCAAGAGGAGAACCCAAGAACCAGACGAAGAGGTGTTGACTGCATGCAAATGAGTCTCACTGATGAGTGTCTTCTATTCCATCTCAGAAACATCACAACGACACACAATGTGCACGTGTGTAACAACATCACTGATGACAGATGAATCTGAACTCGACTCATTACCCGCCACGAGCGTCCACTGATAACCCACTGAACGATCTCTGGTGAAACCTCAACACACACACAAACCATTTCACGTTTAATCCCCTATGAAGACCCACATCACACAGACACAGTTTATGAAAGCCGAGCAGCAAAACGCGCGCGCACTCGCGCGGGCACGGCGAAGGGCTCCCTCGCGTGCCAAGAGCTCGACGGCGAGCAGACGTAACGCATTCTTCCGGCACATGCTGTAACTAAACGCCTGGCCTTCGCGTTTACTTCTTCTGTCTAATAAGGTGTACGGGGATTTATCGCGGTGGGACAAAAGACTGGAGCAGATCTTTCTCTAATGATTCATGTGCCACTGACAGGTGGTAGCAGAGCAAAGGGATGAAGTTTAATTCCTCGCGGGTCATTAGGATCGATGGGATTTCGGTGTACGGGATACTATAATCACTTCATCAGAGCCGAACAAAGAACGCGACAGCACTCTGGCGTCGCGTTCAGGGAATCTAGTCGTGTTTGAGAAAATTGGAGAAAATCCCTCAAGTGCTCAATAGAAAAAAACACGTCATATTGGATGCGCGTCCACGTCTGTGACGTTCAGTAAAGTGGCAGATGCTCGGAGTGCTTCACACTCAAAACTCTCTTATTCATGCTGTTGCCATCCGAGATCACGATAATACACAACACAAAAAAGTACAAACACAGAAAGAGGAAACATCGAAAGTGACAAACAGGAGACTGTAAAGACGCCTGACCGATAATGAATGAATGAGGGATTTATATAGCGCTTTTCTGTGTACTGCTGTACACCCAAAGCGCTTTACAATCATATGAGGGGGGTCTCTCCTCAACCACCAGCATCCACCTGGATGATGCGACGGCAGCCACAATACATCTGCACCAGTGCGCTCACCACACACCAGCTGTAGGTGGAGAGGAGAGAGGAGAGAATTCAGAGGGGTGGGGATTATTAGGAGGCCATGATTGACAAGGGTCAGTGGAGGGGATCTGGCCAGGACACCGGGGTTACACCCCTACTCGTTACCAGAAGTGCCATGGGATCTTTAATGACCACACAAATCTCTTCATTGCTCAATACTGACATCTGGTGGACACGTCAAACTCAATTTTTCATGTTGTGTGTCAGAGTCGAAATGTAGAAATGTTTCCATTTCTTCAATTCATTTGTTTATTTGAACACTTTTTTTGACAAGTTTCGCCCGTGTTTTTTAGTCTATTTCTAAACCATGACACAACATTCCCTTTCAGCAGACATGGGCATTAAAATGTACAGTCTTCTCTGTACATGAATGATGCACCGCAGAATCATCTCTCCTGTGATAAAGGTTTAGCTGGAGGACGGGTACGATAAAGGACCGTCTCCCTACAGCCAGCACAAACTCTTATTATAAGAGAAGAAGATGCAAGATAAAACTATACTTGGTGACCAATTTTACTCTAATATTTCGTTTTCAGAAAGTCTATTATTCTAAATCTATTATGTGATTAAATCACACATCTACATTTCCTCACACTATCTACTGCCTCTGAACACACATCATCACATTAATCGCGTTCAACACTTACTGTTGCTCATATGATCTCATCTTTACAGAAAAACAAATGACTTCTCAATCTGCTGTTAAAACAGCCCGTCCGATTTCTACAGAAACACGAGTGCACAATGAAGGATAGAAGCGTCTATCTTTAACAGATCTCATTCCAAATAATGAAGTACATAGTGTGGTGTAGACCGGACTGTATAGTACTGTGCATGTCTGCCATTGTTGAGATGTAAGAGAGTGTAGATGTTGTTTGTAACTATGTGTCCTGAAAGCAGTCGGCATGAACCAGCGACACACAGAGCAGAATTCTGCACGAGCTCAAGGCCTGATTGACATTCTAATAATGGAGATTACACACAGACTGTTGTTGATAAAGAGTCCAGTGCTTTAGAGCCACGGCCGTCTCCGTGTATCTGAAGAGGATGCTGTGTCAGGCCTGGGAACGCAGATAAGATGCTCAAAGCTCTTCACTTCAGAGCAGAAGTGGGAATCTGTTCTGTCCTCTCCACGATTAGCTCCTATCAGACACATTTTCATACTTCACATGCTGGAAAAAACATTCCACTGCACATCAACCGGTCCGGACACACAAATGAACACGAACTTCTGCAAAGCTCCACACTAAACACTTTTGAACTACACTAGAAATGCATGTTTTTTAGTTCACCGTTAGTTACAAGTTATGAAACTGATTGAGATTCATGAATGAAACATTCAGAGGATTCAAGCGTGAATCTGACCAAAACACAACTAGATCACTAACATTGTCGTGTTTAAAATACGTCTTGTAAAAGAGCAACCCTTGACGTTCCTTCCCAAGACTAAAAACACGGATTCCTCACGAGCTTCGTTAGATCAGAGGCTGCTGGGGACCTCCGTCCGCCGTGTAATCTCGCCACCGTGACCACTCAAACACGCATGCGCAAACATACACAGTTTGTGGCTAGATGTCGTCGGGTATTTGTTGTATTTACCCGTCTAACTTCCATCAACACATAATCAAATGCTTCGTTTCTGTCATTGTAGCTTTCAGCTTTGTTCAGTGAACTTCTCTGTTAAGTAGTTTTTATCTCATCTGACTGACGTTACAAACACTGAGCGTTTGTCCAACACTAAACCACACATTTATCACATCGGCAGGTGAAATAATCAAATAACGCGAGTACTCACAGACTGTAGTGTTCGTGCAGTTTTGTGTCCAGCTTACAAACCCGCTGATCAAACACAATGTCAAACAAACACATCGCAAAGCTGCGCTGAAACGCGAACTGTAGGTTGTTTACACACCTGAGCGAAGATGCGCGAGCGTTTTCAACGCGTTTCTGAGCGTCACGCTCGTGCGTTAGATCGTGGGATGCTCACGTATTGGTGTGAACGTGACAAGAGCGGTTTCATACGGAGAAAGAGCTTCATTCACAATCGTGTGTATAATGTCCAGTGTGTCTTGAAGGCTAGTTGTACTTCAAAATCTTGAAATGAACTGCGAGTTTGATTTCTTTTAAATACTTTTAAAAACATTTTTTGAAATGATGTCACCTGTCCAAAGGTAAACTCACAAAATATTAAAATAATTATGTTCTGATTAAATACTATCAGTTATGTTATTATAATACAATGTGAAGAAAAAAATCACCAATTACATACAGTGATGTGCATGAACCATTTCTAAACTACTTCACACAATGACTTTTGAAACACAGCATCTATAATCAAATGTAACCTAACTCAATATAAAGTCAAGCATTTGAGCATTATTTTAAAAATGAAAAATCACTGGAAATGTCAAATGGCATCTTTCACGTGTTTTAATGAACAGATTACGGGGTCGTGAATAAACAGAAGTTGATTTTCTTAAGAACTAAAAGCAGCTCGATAGCTTTCATCTGCTTCTGCCCTCTCGTGTAGAAATACATCTCCACATCCATCATTCAGAAAGATTCATGTTCACAATATAAACATATAGTGTAAAAAATAACTTCTCTTTCCTCTGTTAGATTAAGGTCTGATCTGGGATCAGATTTACATGAATCACACACATATATGTTGTCTATGATGAAGTTACTGTTATAGTGATAAAATGTGACGATGAATTACTTTAGCTAAACCTGGAACATTGTTTTAATGTTTTAATGTAATGTTGTGAATGTTTTTATTCATTCTTTCAATGTTTTACACACGTGTCATGTAAACAGATGTCCCGTCTATAATATACACCCATTGTCCAGCCTGTTTTCTTCGGCTCAAATCAAAATAATGTTCTGAGATCAATGAATTCTGAAGGTTTGTATTCTCAGTTTCATTATTGGACTAAAAGTCTCTTCTTCATCTTTCCTTTCTTGGATCCGCTGCGGCCAAACCCAGACTTCATGACCTCCTGCAAGCGTCGTCGTCCTTTAGATCGAAGTTTCTTCATCCCGCCAGACTGCATGAACTCTTGCTTGGCTTTACGTTTGCGTTGTTTTAAGATCTGCTCGCGGCTCTTCAGCTCCGATCGAACCCTTGACCCGCTCTGCTGCGCGTTTGGTTTGGACGGAGGTCCTCG
This sequence comes from Triplophysa rosa, assembly GCF_024868665.1. Taxonomy (NCBI): domain Eukaryota; kingdom Metazoa; phylum Chordata; class Actinopteri; order Cypriniformes; family Nemacheilidae; genus Triplophysa; species Triplophysa rosa. Next base: position 724,306 of record NC_079891.1, read on the forward strand.
CTGTCTCCCTCGACCACCTGAAGAGACACAAAATCACAGTCGAGCGGACGATGAAACGCAGCAGATATAAACCAGGAGGAGTGTTAAGTGAGATTTTACCGCCGAATCTCCTCCCTCTGTTCCCTCCGCCGGCCCCTCCATCTGAATCTGAAGCATCATCGACCTTATTCTTCTTCTTCCATTCTTCATAACTAAACACCAGTCAAGGAAGAAACTTACAACAACAAGTCAAGTTTCGGTGTATGACATCACAGTCTCATGAGAGCATTCAAAAGCTGAGCTAGTCTGATGTCATGCAGCGATCGACACAGCTTGTGCTATACTGACACCTGCTGGCGAGTCTGCAGCATCACACAATATAACAAAAAGTTAGGAGTCCGATATGAAGAAGGATACAAGTTCTTTTTCTTCCGCTTGCCGCTCACCACCTGACCGCTCTCTGTTTTGACCTTCTTGTTCTTTTCCTCTTTGCCCGTCTCATGAACGAAACGCTTTTTCTTGCGATCCCTGCAGGCGATCACAGACGGTATGAATCTCACACACAAGGTTAATATTCTCTACGTAATAAATTGAAAGTGTTTGCTACGCACCATTTCATCATGTTCTTGTGTTGAGTCAGAGTGTTGTCCTCGTCTCCCATCAGATCCAGAACGGCAGAAGACGCCTGCTGCTCAAAAGAGCCTCCGTCACCCCCGAGACTCAACCTGAACACAAACACAAACCCAACCTTTAAACCTCCCATCACTCCTGAAGAGAACGATCCTGTGAGATGATGTGCTCGTACCCTCTCTCAGAGTTAAAGTCTTTGGGTCTGTACGGGACATAAAACTCTTCATCTTTTCCTGATCTTCTGCTCTTTTTGCTCGTTGGTCTGTCCGTTTCACCATCCTGCGTACGTCTTTTCCCTCCGACTACGTCAGAGAAGAAGTTCTGAAGAGAATGAAATAAGGAGAACACCGGTAATCCGACATGATTTCCGATTTGTGTTTAGTTAAAAACAACACGTAAATGCAGAACAACAAATAAAAACGACTGCTTTAATACTTCCCGCAGTTGAAGTTCATTTCTGCTGAGCTTTACCTGAAGGTCCTCACGCTCCTCGTCTTCAACCTCAGTGGGTTTTGGTACGGTTCTGGTTGCCATGGTAACAGCCGTCTCTGCAGTCACCTCCGCTCGTGCTTTCAAAAATTTGTCGACCAAGTGACTGTCTCGAGACCGCTTGGCTCGCATCACCTCACTGGCGTTGGTTTTGTTGTTGGAGTTGATTTCGAATATAGTCTGAGGAAACAAACATCTGGAGTAAAACCAATCTGGATGCTGATCGGTCAAAACAGAGTCACAGCTGTGTGTCAGTGTTAAACATCTGTATATTATCCACCATGAAAGAGATCTTCTAGCAGAACTTTGTTATGTAATTATAATGAAGAAATACACGGGATGTGATGTTGCCAGAGTCTCAGTGACGTACAGATTTGGCTTTATATCCTTTAATGGAGTCGACCATCACGAGTCTGTCCAGCTCCGTCTGCCCGAGTCCAGAACCTGACCAACACGCAGAGAATCATGAGATCAGGGCCCGTATTCACAAAACATTTGATCTCAACACTAAGAGCTCTCCTAAACAGCAGTAACAGTTTTTAGTTCAGAGTTTCCACTTCAAACCTCTTCACAACACTGCTGAGAGCAACTTTTACTGAGGAACAGAAAGAAATGTTAAGCTAAGAAAAAGGGCGGGGTTGACCTCGTTGCTATGGATGATGTCAGCAAGCTTACTGACTATGACCACAGTGATTGGATGATAGAGGATGGGTCTCTGTCAGTCATTTAATCAGAGAAATATTATAGTATGAGGTCATATTTAAATTGTAGTCATATTCAAATAAAATATTTTAATAAATAATTATTGCCGTATTCAAATTAAGATGATAAAATATACACTAAATTACTAATTCAACAAGTGAAGAGTTCATTTACAAAAACAGGTAACTATTTTTTAAGTTTTTATTGTCCATTCAGATTAATAACTTAAAAAAATACAGCTAACAAATACAACAAAACACAGTAAACGCAATGAACGACATGATTTTTGAATTCTTTTAAAAATGGAGTTATCTTTTGCAAATAAACTATATGTTCAGCTAAGTGTAAGCATATTGCCTGTCTCATAAACAGTTAGCAGAAATCTTTATGGTTAAGCTCATTGTCATGAACTCTTTCTAAAGTGTTTAGGTTTACGTTACGTTGCGAGTTGGTCTCAGTGACTCGGGAGTCCTCTTCACTTCTCCTAACGTCTCACAGGTTTTAGCGCTAAAACGCTTTGTGAAACACTCTTAGCGCAAACATTTTGGAGTCCTAAAATTAAGCGTTTCTTTAAGAGTTTCTCCTAAATCAGCAAGTTAGGAGCTACTTTTAGCCTTAAGATGTTTTGTGAATACGGGCCCTGATCTTCATCAGAACATCAGCGTCTGAACACTCACCCAGCAGAGGATGAACGGCCACTGAGGAAAACTCGGTGTTCTTCACTCTCTTGATGGACTCCGGCGAAGGGTTGGGCCGAGACTTCAGGTACTGCATGTAAGCGTTTTCAGAGACGCGTCTGAGGTTCTCGAGGTCCAGAGAGTTCTCGTGAGCCGCGAGAAGCTGCGATTCTTCATCGTCCAGGATGCTCCGAGGAACCCGACCGAACACGCCGTCAGAGTCTAAAAAACAAAAGCATCTCGCATGAACTCCACGAAGATGAACGATACACCATGTCTGTCAATCACTGTGTGTGGATGTTGATGTTACCCTGCGTGTGCTCGGGGACGGCCAGCTGTACGGGTCGAACCAAGAACAGATGAAGATCGTACACGTACGGGACTTCATCTGGACACACCAGACTGTAAGCCGTGCCCCCTCGCCCGGCACGCGCCACACGACCTGAAACCCAGAAGAGAGCCAGCTGTCAATCATCATCCTGGGATCACGTGACGCTCAGTCAGAGGAGTTTGTGTCACACACCGACTCTGTGCAGGAAGAGTTTGGCTTTAGACGGGAAGTTAAAGTTGATGACGTTGTCTAACATGGGGATGTCGATACCACGAGCCGCCACGTCCGTCACCAGCAGCACCATGGCCTTCCTGTGGACGAAGCGTCCGATGTTGATCTTACGAGCGGTTTGATCCAGAGCGCTGTAGATGTAAGCACACTCGATGCCCTCGGCCGTCAGCAGCTGCATTCAAACACAACACTGACAAATCAATCCCGTCTCAGAGTGAAGAAATCAAATCATGGGTTCAGGTTTATTTACCTCTCTGAGATACTCCACGTGATGTTTGGTCGCTGCAAACACCACCGTCTGCTCCTGCGGCTTCGCCACGTTTCTCAACAGATGAAGCAGAAGAGCCGGTTTATCATCCAGCCGCAGGTGAAAGAATGAAAGCTGATGGAGAGAAGACACACGTCTGAGATATGAAAACATCTTCAGAAGAACCGACGTCTGCTCCATCTCACCTTCAGCTGTTCGTTTAGTTTGGAGTCCACATCCAGACGAACAAGAACCGGTTCTGTGAGGCCTGAAACACACACACGCGCGTTAAAACACCCGTGACGTGTCATGAGATGTTCAGAATGACACGGGACGGAAGTTACCGGCTCTGGCGAACTCCACCAGCAGTTTGGGCAGCGTGGCGGAGAAGAGCAGCGTCTGTCGAGCGTCTGGAAGACGTCTGATGATCTCCTGCAGCTGATACGCAAAACCCATTTCAAACAGCCTGGACACATGAATGATCCCAGATCAGTTTGATCACGCTAAACTAGGGATGTAACCATTCACTCACGATACGATTCGCTCACAAAATGACAACATAGAAATGAACAACTGCCCTTTTATTGTTTCTCAAATGCTGAACATTTCTTTGTAAATTTTCAATTTCAAATAACAAAACTAAACTGCACTTTTAAAACAAATTCCAAATCAAAGAAAAAATGAATAATACAAAAGTCTCTTTAATATAAACAAACTAAGACTTTGCCTGCTTTTCTTGGATTTTTTACATTTAAGAAATATCAGCATTATCACACATTTTCCATGTTTGCAGTAAACACAGCGGCCCCTGCAGTTCAAAACATGTATTGCCATTCATTTTACATCTCAAACGTCTATGTTAAATAGATGATGTCACACCTGTGGGCGGAGCCTCCACTATCCACACCCTCTCTAAACTCTTACACCTGTGTTTCATCCTCTCTCACCTGTCGGCTTCATCAAACACCACATACTCCACAGACTGAAGCTTCAGGTTCATCTCCATGACGACGTGCATCAGACGTCCAGGTGTACCGATGATACTGCAGGTGTGAACACAAAACATCAGGTGTGACATCAGAAAACATCAGACCGCACGACTGACATCACAGACTCGAAAATCAGTCACATGAAAAACTGCATTAAAGGTGTCATGAATTAAGACTCAATTTTAACACGAGCTTTTGTTATATAAGAGGGAATTGTATTCACGGGAACATCCTGTAAGTGTCAGAACTGAAGTCGCCCTTGTTACAGAGATGACAACTGTTATTGGCACCAGGCTCAGCGAACGGCAGGACCTGGAATGCACCTATCATGAACACCGCCTCCACAGAAGAATATCAATGACTACTTCTTTAGCCCCGCCCACTGGTTCGCGCATGACTGTAGCCACGTATGCATTGTACACACTCCCGCATTTGCGATGATTGACAAACTGGTAACCATAGCGACATATTTTTCGGCTAAAGATTCGTTTTGTCCGTCAGTTTAAACTAAACCGCTGATATGCGCTCTTTTGCAGTGTTGCCTTGTTCGTTATTAATAAGCGCTTTTATGCTTGTTGTTTGGTCTTAGATCAAAAAGCCTCGACACTTAGGTCTTAACTAATGGTCAGTTGCAGATTTTGGTCTTATAAAATATATAAACAATTTGCACTTAAAGGTATATTTTCGTCTCGCCTTTATTTGCTTATTTTTTCTGTGAAGATCTGGCAACTATGTCACTTTGGCGAAGGCCTCTCGAGAGCGGCTATGAAAAAGGCCAGTTCATGACACCTTTAAAAACTATCAAAAGAGGAAAAAAAAACAGAAACATTTTGAAATATGATTTTTTTCAGTGTGAATTTTAGAGGTGAGAATTCAAGTGGTGAACTCACATGTCAGGGTTCTCGTGAAGAGCAGCAAACTGATCATCCATGCTGAAAAACGCACAAGAGAACGTCACGAGTCACATGAGTAACACATGATGATGACACACACACACACACACACACACACACACACACACACACACACACACCTGTCTCCACCGAGAATGAGCGCTGTTTTCAGACCTGTAAACTTCCCCAGCTAGAATCAAACACAAATCAGATCATGAGAAGACGAAGAGAAACACAGAGCTGATGAGAAGAAACATCCGAGTGTTAAACCTCTTTAGTGAACTTCATCGTCTGCAGGGCGAGTTCTCTGGTGGGGGCGAGAACGAGACCTCGAGCTCCCGTCTGAGCCTGCGGACCCTTCAGCTTCTCAAACATGGGAATGAGGAAAGCTGCCGTCTTCCCGCTGCCCGTCCGAGCCATGGCCACCACATCTTTCCCATCCAGAATCACAGGAATCGTCTGTCGGGAAGAGAAATCCAGCACACTGACGCTTCACGCTGCATTCTTGACTGCTATTATATTCACGTGTCCTTGTGGACATGTGTGATGTCATCAGAAAGAAGCTCTCGACTGACGTCTAGAAACAAGAGTGTGAATAAACACTGGCTGTGGAAGCGGCGTGTCATCATAAAAGAAAGAAAGAAAGAAAGAAAGAAAGAAAGANCAGGAATCGTCTGTCGGGAAGAGAAATCCAGCACACTGACGCTTCACGCTGCATTCTTGACTGCTATTATATTCACGTGTCCTTGTGGACAAGTGACATGTGTGATGTCATCAGAAAGAAGCTCTCGACTGACGTCTAGAAACAAGAGTGTGAATAAACACTGGCTGTGGAAGCGGCGTGTCATCATCAGAAAAGAAAGAAAGAAAGAAAGAAAGAAAGAAATGCATTCAATACGTCACTCTCTTTCTGTGTACAGAAGAGCGTCTGTGGCCCTGTTGGTTAATGTCCCAGAACTCATCATCACACACACACAGATCAGACTCATGACTCAGAACCGTCATTCCTCACCTTCCTCTGGATGGGTGTGGGAACTTTATAACCCTTCTTCATCACACCTTTAAAGACGGGATAACTCAGACCTGACACAGAGAAACACATCCATCAGGACATTCAGACGAGCGCCGCTGACAGCATCTGATGAAGACATCTCTCACCCATAGACTGAAATCCTCCAGACTTCTTCTTCTTCTTGTTCTGGGCTCTGATGAGCTCTCTGGTGTCGGGCTCGGCGTCAGACACACATTCAGATGATGTGGGGAAGCGAGACAGCCTCCGACCGACCTGAAGGAAACACCATCACGCACACGTCTCATGTCACTAGTGTGCACAGATGAAGAGGTCATACACCGAGATAAGAAACACTGTCGTTATGGCATATTTAATAGAGGTAACGGGGCTGACACATCATCGGTCAACACAACTCACACACTCATGACGTCAACTGAATATTTGACTAGAAAAGTTTAGTTTGAATGTTAACGTGTCCGTGTTGAAAAAGAATAAACGCGTAAATGTTTGTCACGTGACTCTGTCAATAATGTAACTGCATTGAGTGTTTGATGGACTCACTGTGTCGTGATCATCTTTCAGGATCTGTTCGTCATCAGACTCGATCTGATCTCTGTGCGCGTGCGGGCTCCTCTTCTTCTTCATCAGTTTCTTCTTCCGCTGTGCCATCATCGCCGTAGGATCGGCACTGTTGTGTTGTTTCTGATACTTTAATCACACACACCGACGGGAAGAAAAATACACGGCAGACACGTGTGCGGTTTCGTCGCTCGGCGATGACGTCAGAGAACGCGCGGGTGGCTGCGGTTCAGTGCGCGTCCACGCGGCGGCGGAACAAACTCGACCTTAGAGAATGAGAACTCTTTTTTGCCTACACGAAAAATATATCAAATTAATGGATTTAGTGGTCGAATACATGCACATTTTTCATCTTATTGTAGAATCAAGTGGAACAAACGCTCTTTGATTTGTTCAAACCACAAAATAAAACCTAGAATGATGATATCAGAATCAGAATCAGAATCAGAAGAGCTTTATTGCCAAGTGTGCTTGCACACACAAGGAATTTTCTTTGGTGTTGGAAGCTTCTAGTACAGACATTTAACACAATGACAATACAATATAATACGATTATAATACGATATAAGTGTGCACTCAATGTAAAACGGTGAAGAACACATTACTGTAAAAACAACGTGACGATGATAGAAAGTTTTTAGGATTAATAATAGAAGCACACATTTTTAATCAATAGCAGCCAATATATTTAAGTATATTCATTATTGTAAGTAATTATATATAAGTATAGTAATTATTACTACAAAGTTTGTGAGTGTGTGTGCGCGTGCGTGCGTGTGGATGAGAGAGGATTTTCAATCCAATGTGAAAAACATCATGAAATTGTTTTCATCTCATTCTGATCTGCCTGAAATAACCCACATGAGCATAAGCTTCATCATCACTCAGCACTGCATCTCCATCACAGTCTGATGTCTATAATCAATCCAAATGAGATTTCTTCATAGTCTGAGAGTAGAAGCACACTACAAACCCATTCATTTCTCTTTAAAGTGAGTGAATGGTGTGTAGACAACAGAACGTTTATTCATCATCACATCGTCACATTAATGAAGGACATTAGATTCTATTTACAGCTTGTGAGAGATGTCAGCAGTCTAACGTGCTCTATTCTCAATCACAGGATAAATGCCTTGTCAAACATGTGAAGAACATGACGTTTTTACATGTGAAGCATTTAAACTAAAGAGACTGAGAGAATAATTGAGTTGCTCATGACTGTAAGCTGTTTACATATGACTCTGTGTCAGATAACCTTCAGCTCTTTAAAGCTCAACATGATGACACAAACTAACATGAAATCAAGCCATCACATGAAGATGAGGGGAACCCAGAAGACATCAAAGATCATCTGACATAATGGACTGATGATGGAGACACGTGTCAAAACCTCAAGTGTGAATGTGCATCACACAGCTTGTTTATAATAAAATGATCACTTTAAACTGTATAAATCAGATCAACATAATGAAATATTATTGAAACATGCAGATGCTGCAGTCTGAATCTGTGTTCATGTGTTTAGAATCACTTCCATGAAATCAGCAGGAAGATTTTCAGCCGTCCCGTCACATTTCTGTTCTTTATCACACCTTCTGAATAACCATCTGTTCAGGATTCACCTTCAGAATATTCATGTTGAGTTTTGTCAGGTATTAATGCATTTGATGGATCTCAGTGATTTTAGTGATCATCTCTTACGCGTTATATTCAACTTAAATATATAAACTGGAGTTTAATACAAACTGATTTCATGGAATTCAAGCAATATGAATTATTTCGACTCCCAGACAACATGAACATGGTCCCACCAAAGACATAAAGGACATTTACCCTCTTTCTTCAGCTGATTCTAATAAATTGTCGCAGTGAAATAACACTGATCTCAGATCCCGGTGTCATTCACCCGTTTAGCGAAACTAAAGCCCTGCTGAAATATGTCAGAAATTGAGGACAAATATCTCTCAGAATAAGAGAGACAGAGCGAGAGACCATATGTTGAGTTGAGCTGGAGGAGAGCGAGGCTTATCCACCCGCATTACAGACTGAAAGAACAGATTTACTCTTTAATTCTTGATTAATGTCTCAAAGGAAGACAGAAGAATGATACGCACACACACATATGATTAGTCATTACTGTGTTGTGTTTGTGGAGAGAGAGCGAGAGAGAGAGAGAGAGAGAGAGAGAGAGAGAGAGAGAGAGAGGCATCACTCACATCTGCTGGCTCTGACTCTCATTCTCATCTCTCAGGACCTCCACAGCTCTCATGACTTCACAACCTCTGCTGTTATACGCCTTTGGATTGATTTTGACATCACTGTTGGTTTTCACACAGGGTGAGTTCAGTCAAACTCTAAAAAGTTTCTGGCATGTCTTTAACTGTCATGTAATAGTTTTATTCAACACATGAAAATAGTTCATGTACATTCAATTCAACAGTAGTGTTGTTGTGCAGAAGTACAAATGCAGTTAGTATATTTAACCAAGCTTGCAAATAATAGCGATATGCATACAAATTAATATTATGGACATGTTATGAGGTGGAACAGCAGCTGAAGGTCTGTGAAGAAGTGTAAATGACAGAATATAGATTGAAAATGAGTGATGCTGTAATGTACAATAACACTCATGACAACATGAGAGGACTTCTATATAGCAAGAAAAGAAATGAGTCAAATGTGTTGTAAAAATTCCAGTATGAGAAGGGAAAATGAGCTTTATGTAGAGCTCAAGTGTACAGATTCTGAAGTGCACACGGACTTTATGTTGATAAGTGATTTTTATTGGTCTGATGATTATTTCTGCTATTACACTGAGGGTTTGTGAGATCTTTAGCTCAGGATGATCCTCTTCTTCACATGTATGCACACTGATTCATCAAACACAGATCCAGTGGAATGTGACAGGAATAAATACGCGGTTGCATGAGAAGCATCAACTATAGTGCTACAGTGTGATTTTGGGGGCGGGGCCATCTGTTTGGCTGACCAATGGCAGACAGCTGCGCTGTTATGGAAGAATCTTTTACACTGTTCAGATGTAAAACAATGAAAATCCTTTTCTTGACAGACAGACAGTTACTCACACAATGTTTTCATATTTACTATAAAGCTGAAGAAATGCAGAAATAATAAAGACTGCAATATACAGATGTGAAGAACACAAACACTTGTATGAATCAATACATTTCAAGTGTAAATAATATACAGACTATAGATTAGTTGGATTTTCCTGCTGTTGAGATGATTTCATATTGTTTATGATGTTAAACATGCTGTTTTTTGGGTCAGTGTCGTTGTCGATGATGTTTATGATGATGTTGTTTTGGGGGGGGTCAGTGTCGTGTCTGCAGTGTTATGGCTGTAACGTGTTTCATGGACAGAAGTATGTGGACGTGGGCTGTGGCAGTCCAGAGATCATCACGTGTACTCTCTCACACAAGGGCTTCAAGCATCGCTTCTGCATCAAGACTGAAAGCAGTGAGTCACATTTTACCCTCATTTCACCACGCTACACTCGGCTTTACCCTGTTAACAGCGAAGCACCTGCACATCTAACACCATCTCTTGTGTTTCTTATGATGAATGTGTTGTCTTCAGGCTCGCAGCTTTCATAAAGACGAACTGACCCACATACAGTATGTACAGATTATAAACCTTTAATCTTCTTCTGTTTCTGAAGACATTCTGACCGCTCTTATATATCTGTAGGACACACACACACACACGCACACACACACACACACACACACACACACACACACACACACACACACACACACACACACACACGCACACAGGAGACAGAATGAGGCAGATAGATGATGATGTGAGAGCAGAAAAGCGGCGGAGTGGATAATGAAGGTGCTGACGTTCACACGTGAGACTCGGTGTCAATCTCCAGAACATTTGATGGTTTGGACGTGTAGAGAAACAGCTGATGTGGAACTTCTTTCTACCGGCTCAGGAGAAATCAAGAGGTGAAAACTGCTGATGACGGACGAGTGTTGAATAAGATTTGTGTGAGACGGCAGGAAGGATTCTTTCAGTTTGAGCCGGACCTGCGTGTGCTTTAATCTCAGCTACAGGAGCCGTTTGACTGAATCCTTGCGTAACACGATTACAGTTCTCCTCCTGGACCCTCACAGACACACAGACAGAAGTCCGTTCTGACGCTCAGTGAAGATGAGAAATGTGTGACAGGTTCGGTGAATGATGTTCTGTCTCTCTCTCTCTGTGTGTGTGTGTGCAGCGGCTCTGGGGATGGTCCTCACCAGCGGCTGTGCGACGTCACGTCACTGTCAGCAGCACGAGCTGCCCGGGGTTCGAATCCACTGCTGTGATTCTGATCTGTGTAACAGCGCCGCTCTCTGGAGGACAAACATCATCACTCTGCCGCTCGGCTTCATCTTCTGGATCTCGTGTTTATGACTCAAAGTCTATATGTCTGAACGTTACTGCAGTAGTATAACTCATGTAGTGTTCCCTTTATAATGAACATAACAACTGTAAAACAAAGAAATAAAAACATGTGAAGAGAGCTGAAGTGAAATAATCACAATCGGCACCTGCAACTGTTACACGTCACGAGCAGCAGACAATGATAATATAAACCAGCGGTGGAAACTTTTACATTTTGGCTAGATTACACATCCATCACCATAATATATGTGATGAAATCAAAAGAGGAACACGTGTAGTAGTCTTAAAAACAGCAGTCAGAAACATCGTCCTCTGTCTGTCTGATGTATTCCTCATTAAACACGCGACATTTCTCACTCAAGACAGAAGTGAAGTGAACGTACAATACTGCGGCCTACAGCGCCATCTGTTGGATTTGGTTTGTATTGCATCCCAACTCAAACGCAATGATATTTAATTTAATGCAAAAAAATTCTCGCGGACCGTAGTTTTAGTCATCTGTTATCAATTTAACGGTCTTAAATTGTCCGCTTTCACTGCTTTATTGAGTGTTTTCTGATGCATCAAAACACTTCATATTGTAAACGAAAAAAAACTCCAAAATGTATAAATACGCAGACTGTAAATTATAAACTATAATTTCTAGGGAAACACACAGGTCACGAATCTTTAATTCGCTTTGACAGTACAAACACTTTAGACGATTAGCGTTTGACAGGAACGGCTGCGGAGCTGCGCAGAACAACGGTCAAACATGACGTCAAAGTACCGCGAGAGCGATTTGAAAGCAGTCCGGAGATATCTGATCTCGCGGTGCTGTGACGCCAATCGGTCTGCGCAGGGCTACGGGAGGTCAAACGCGCATGAAACCAACGTTCAGAGCAGAACCATGTGCGCGTGTTACCGGTTCCGCACAGATCACGGGGTGGCTGGCTGTCTCTCGTGACCCACGCGTCTTGTGACGTTTTTTCGGGAGTACAGTTCGCTGTGTCACGAGCGCCGCCGCGCGGTGAGACTCTGACGCGCGTCAGTCTTATTTTGTGCCGCCGCCATCTTGAGCAGAATCCGGATCATCATCACCATCATCTGACTGACATCAAACAGAGCGCGAGCGCAGGTGAGAAGATTCGCGACGAATTTACGCACACACCGCGTGCACAATGCCTGACCCACGGCACGCGACAGCGCGCGCGCCAGGTCCGCGGGAACGTCAGTCATTTCCCGGTAACCGGCCGTTAGCCTAATGCTAGTCATGTGATAGCCGCACAAATATCAATAAAGCGCAAGATGCGTGTGTCTGTTGTAATATCAAACTCGCATCGTTTTGTGTTATTATATCATGTGACATGTTTGTGTAGTCATGATGATGATGATCTTTATTATAATATCAGTGACAGTCCTGCAGTCTGTCAGTGTGTGTTTCAGTAGAAAGTGATGTTTTCCTGTTGTAACACTCGTGTGACAGTTGAGTTTTCCTGCAGCTGTGTGTTGAATTTATCACGCGCAGCTGTTGTGTTGTTTGGTTGATCTCGTGGTTTGTGCGAGTTTTAAATGTGACATTATTACTAACATTATTCTTTAATAAGAGTAATAAACAGAAGCACTTTCATTCACTGTGTCATCATCATCATGAGCGAGTGATCTGTGATGATGAGTGAGGTCATGTGATCAGCAGGCAGGGTCACGTGTTTCCTGTCTCTTCATTAGAGAAGAATGTGTTATTTTCATCACTTCACTGTCACTGAACATCATTGAACACATTCAGCTCATGTTTCTTATGGATTTAATATTAAATAATTGTGTGTGTGTTTCAGAGCAGCGATGGCAACGGCACCTTACAACTACTCATACATCTTTAAATACATCATCATCGGTGAGTCCATAGTCAGTGACGGGCACTCGTCCACTCTTTCTTTTCATCTTCACCCCGGTGTCAAACCTCTCNGTTTAAAAGCTTGAAAAAAGCATTTGTTTCATAAAATAGTGCAACGAAATACCTCAAATGATGAGATTTTACTGTGCTTAGACAAACTGAGGTAAGACAGAGAAACATCTAATTGACTTCTTTGTTATATTCAGCACTGGGAAAAGAACTCATGGAAGCCAAAGACTATTTTTTACAGTAGCTAATTATCCTCTTTGCTTCTCTTTCTCCCACTCTCTCCTTGCCGTCAGAGTTCTGTTTGTTACATGATGTTCAGACTTCATGACACCTCTGAGCTCCAGTCCCCAGGCAGATGGCCCCGCCTTCTCTCTCTCTCTCTCTCTCTCTCTCTCTCTCTCTCTCTCTCTCTCTCTCTCACTCACTCACTCACTCACTCTCTCTCCACGCTTTCTTTTCATCTTCACCCCGGTGTCAAACCACTCACTCTCTCTCTCACTCTCTCTCTCACTCTCTCTCTCTCTCTCTCCACAGGGGACATGGGTGTAGGAAAATCATGTTTACTTCATCAGTTCACAGAGAAGAAATGTAAGTATTGATCAGTGCACACACACGTCACACGTACAACAAGTTTTTATAGTTTTTTATAGTTCTGCTGTGACACACATCCCGTCAGAACGTGCTGATGCTCCGTCTGTATCCCTCAGTCATGGCAGACTGTCCGCACACCATTGGCGTGGAGTTCGGCACCAGAATAATCGAGGTGAGCGGTCAGAAGATCAAACTGCAGATCTGGGACACGGCTGGACAGGAGCGATTCCGAGCCGTCACGCGCAGCTACTACAGAGGAGCGGCGGGAGCGCTGATGGTTTATGACATCACCAGGTACACGTGCTGATACACACGTGAGCTCACAGGTGAAGCTGGACTGATGTGTGTGTGTTGACCAGTGTGTTTGTTGCAGGAGAAGCACATACAATCATCTGAGCAGCTGGCTCACGGACGCACGAAACCTCACCAACCCAAATACTGAGAGTACAAACCACCACACATCATTTACTCACAATATTCTTCTCTCTATACATTTAGGTTTAAACTCCAAAGAGAAAACGTCACGCAAATCAGGGTTGTTATTGTCAACTAAAACTATTAAAACAAAATGAAATATGAAAATGAAATATACCTCGTAATAAGGTGATAAACTTGTTTTAAACTTTAAACAAAAATGTACAGTAAATACAGTAAAATTAGTTTAGGTGGAGGCGCTAATGTTATTAACTAAATAAATAAAAAACTAGAATGAAAACAAATTAAGCCTGAAATATTCCAAATAAATTGTGTTAGAAGCCCATAACAAAATTGATGTTAATGATGTTAATTGATGCCAAATATTAGTAAAACAACAATAACTGTTATGATTTATGATAATAAAAACCATACTTTTGAGATTATTTGGCCAATATTTAAAGGGGTCATATGACACAGCTAAAAGGAATATTATGGTAATGTGTCTACAGGATTTAAGGTTGAAAAACGCTGTATTTTCCTCATATTGTGCATGTTTGTATCTCCTCTTTGCTCCGCCTCTCTGAAACACGCAGATTTTTGACAAAGCTCATGGCTCTGAAAAGCGAGGTGTGCTGTGATTGGCCAGTTCACCAGTGCGTAGTGATTGGTGGAATACTGCAAGTGTGTAGCGCCTCTGACCATATTTGGAACATCAGGTTCCTCTTCAATTGTACTGACAGGTACGCCCACCTTACTTGCGTCTACATTTGGGCGGTCTCAGTCAAATCAGACCACCAACTGATGTAGATTTGTGGGGGTGTGGCTACACGAGGTGTTTCAGGCAGGTCTGGGTGAGCATTCGCTTTTACATAGAACGACTCTTTTGTTCCCACACTTTCATTTCTGCAATTTTACACGTCTAATACATGCATGAGCGACTTATAACACACCAAAGACACAGAAAAACACGTGTTCGCGCCATATGACCCCTTTAAATCAAAGCCCCCACACAAGCACTGTGTTCATTTGAAATCTCAGTGGTTCTCATGATATTTGTCACGTGAGAACTGATGAGTGACTGATGTGTTTCTATGTTTGAAGTTTTCCCACACGCTGCGCTTGAATTGTCATTTTTGTTTGTGAATTATTCACGATTTGTGGATTATAATGAGCAGATGTGTGAGAGTCAGCAGTCTGCTGGAGGGTTAGGTGGGAGTTGAGGGGTCAGGAGGAACAGAAATAGAGATTTAAATGTTTGAAGTTGACGTGTGTGTGTGCGTGTGCGTCTGCAGGTTATCATACTGATAGGAAATAAAGCAGATCTTGAAGCCCAGCGAGATGTGACGTATGAAGAAGCCAAACAGTTTGCTGAAGAGAACGGTGAGTTCACAACACAAACCGCCATCGTGCGATGTTCATCACGGGAGCTTTGAATGCTGATGATCTGCTCATTCTTTCAGGTCTTCTGTTCCTGGAGGCCAGCGCTAAAACGTGAGTTATTCTTTCTGTGTGGACTTTCATTCTGATTCAACGCAGAATGACTGAATATGTTCATCATCTGTTTTGTGCCACATTACAGAGGTGAGAATGTAGAGGACGCTTTCCTGGAAGCAGCCAAGAAGGTCTACCAGAACATTCAGGACGGCAGTCTGGATCTGAACGCAGCCGAGTCGGGCGTCCAGCATAAACCGTCAGCGCCGCAGGGCGGTCGTCTCACCAGTGAGCCTCAGCCGCAGAGAGAAGGATGCAGCTGTTAATGCCAGACACATTCCTCCTCCTCGTTACATCATCATCATCACACGTGACCACACGGGCGGGGGGAGGAATCCCAGGCCGGGGCTTCATTTCTTTCCGTGTCTTCACTTTCTCACTCTCCCCGTCAGTGTGACTGTTTTTTTCCCGTCATGCACTAACTGTTGCTCATGAGTCAGCTGATAACCAGTCAGGTTATTTATATTGATTTTATAACGCAATAACATCGTCACGTTCATTCGTCTGTAATGTGACTGACACAGAAGGCTGACTAGTTACACGGGCGTTCAGAACTGACTGACCCTCACATGGGGGGTCATCTGTGAGCCGCTACATAACAAACACAGAATAATCCATCATCAACACTGAAGCGTGTCAGTTCTGTTACTTTTCTCATGTTTGTGAATGAAAGACACTTTATGGAAAGATGTGTTTTATAAACGTCTGTCTGTGTGTGTGTGTGTGTGTGTGTGTGTGTGTGTGTAAATCTCGTGAAGAGCGTCTAAAGTCACTCTAAAGACAAGAAAACATGGAAAATAGAAATGATATTTTGCATTGTGACAATTTTCTTAACGCATTCCCCCCTCCCATAATTCTCATTACTGTAAAATCACAGATCTCTCAATGATTGTCATACCATGAATATCTTTGAATTCAGTGTGATGGCGATTTCACAATACTAAGTCTTTTTTTTTGTACGCAAAACCATTTCTTCCTTTGATTTGTGGGTGAAATACAGTATTATCTGGACTGGTTCACCCATCAACACGTTAACCTGATTATTATTTGTATTGCCTTATGATTAATGTTAATATCACTAAATGATTTTTTCCAGCAGTCCGTCCGTCTGCTGTGATGTCAGCTTGTATAATAACAGCGTGTGTGTGTGATGTGACATCTGCTGTATATAAAGCTCTAGAACTCTGATGATGATGATGCTGCTCGCTCGCTTGGAAAATCTCTTACGGTGTAAAATGCACATGAACTCTTCTACCACAGAACGTCTCATCAGTCGTGAGTTTTCATTGGAAGACGAGGTGGTACAAACTGTCTGAATGAACTCTTCTCACATGAAAAAAAACAAACAAACACGTAGCCGACATATGTATACATTTTAAAGGAGCCGTTGCTAACATTTGAAATCTGTTCTTGTGTGTATATGATTTTAAAATGTTGACATTTTGATTTGAATGACAATAAAACTGCAACAGAAATAACAAAACAGTGTTGTGCTTTCAACAGATTTAAAAAGGAGACCAGAATGAATTCATGTTGTTTTAGACCTGATTTTCAATGCATCATAGCAGAACTTTATAACAGCGCAGTGCACAAACACAAACTCTGAGCCTCCTTCAAGTAGCAAAACTGTTTTGTACTTTATGCAACAAAAATTGCACCACGGTTACAGAAAGAATGAACTGAAAGAGAAAAACAAGTGATGTGTATTTACAAAGATGAGCGATTAGTTTACAAAAGAGTGACGCTTGAATACAAATAAAAGAGTAGTGGCATGATTTATAAGAGAAAATAGAAAAATGTCAAGATTGAATACAAGGCAGCTTGTGTCTCAGACGTGGCAGTCAGAGGGCAAAGTGTTGAAAAAACAAACTAATACTGAACACATCCGTCCATCAGGCACTTGAGTCGTTCTGTCAGTGGTGTGAGAAATAAAGACAAACATTTCCATCCACTGCTTCTTCGGTTTAGAGCCGTTCTCCTGAGAATAGTGTTTCATCTAATCTGAAGATTCCTCAAGGCCTCTGTGTGTTGATTTGGTGACTTTATGAGGCCAATAGTGAAATGGCATTCATGGCACAGTGTTGCACGCATACAAATACTTGTTTCAAAATGAAACGATAGTTCCTCACATCACAGGGAGCGTTCACGTCACACAACAAGGCCCTTTCTCCAACAACTGCATGAAATTAACCAAACAATACTATTTGTCAATACTACGACCATGAACGTACAGTATGTCATCAAAAATAGATCTTTTGATCTGTAAAAAATGATGAGGCTTGAAGACGTGAGGCACATGAGGTTTGTCTACATTGCTGATATAATGTTGATTTAACAAATACTTATTTCTGAAAACAGAGGAGAGCCAAGAAATGGAATTAACGAGCGACAACTCGTCAAAATGAAGTAACTAAGACTCGGTCCTGGGCTACATTAACACCACCAAACTGGAGTTTCTTCTGATTCTGTACACGTGAGTGTTTGAAATGTTCTTCTGTTTGGCAAGAGAAATGTGAAGGTGGATTGGACTTGTTTCCTCAGAGTGTACGTCGCACCCACAAATACATGTTCCATCTATTGAAGGTCTTGGATTCTCTCCGCTACCTCTGAACAATGTCACTGATCTCTTTGACAGAGGAAAGCAGCTTTGAAAAGTCTTGTGGTGCGTTGGCTCCCCCAGTGGCAGCGGGGCAGATCTGCAGCTCTCGCAGGTTGCTCTCTAACTTATTGATGGCTTCGCGGAAAGCAAACTTGTTCCTCATCTGTTGGATGGACTCCACGTAACTCGCACAGTACTTGGACAGGTTCTTGCCGGCCTCCAAAACTGCGCTGTGACTGCCGGTCTGCTCTGAAATTCTGCCGATAGCGGCTCGCAGAAGTTCCGTGCTCTCCAGGACCATCTCGCGCGTGATGGCGGAGTTGGAAAGTCTCTCGGACGGCTGACGGGTTTTCCTCAGCGAGCGACGAGTCGTCATGAGGGGGATGAAGTTTGATCCTGCATCGCCGACAGCCGAACCCGCTCCCATAGCCAGCAGCTGACTGGTTGGGGATGTGGACGAGCTCTTTGGAGGCTGCACTTTTGAGGTGTTTTTCGGCAGTTTTTTGGCACATTCCTGGGAAAGACCACCCTTGGCTTGTTCTGTGGGTCCTGGACTTGGAGGACTTGGTTCAGACGAGCCTTTGACTTTGGTATCTGAAGCGACATCAAGAGCGAGACTCCTTGAAGTCTTTCCAGATTTGGCACTAGAAACGGGAGGTGGAGGAGGAGCAGGTTTCGGTTTGGCAAACTTTACTTTCTCTCTCTGTACGGGGACGTCAGGAGTCTGTTTGTGTCTACGAGATCTGCATTCATCTCCAGTCGCTCCCAGTGTTGAAATCACACCGGGTTTGAGAAGCTCAGCTTGCAAAGCACTCGTTTTGGAGCTGTCCGTCTGCAGTCGACGGCCTAGCTTAGGGGTCAGGTTTGAAGGACTTGATCCAGGACTTGAATCCGTATCCTTGAAAACCTCGTCTGACACATCCTCGCTTTTTTTGGGAAGGCGAGGTGGCGGTGTAAGGGTACCGCCGCGCTGGCCGCAATCTGTTTTTTTACGGGGCAGAGCAGGCTTTCCTCCAAAGGTGCCCGAGTCGAAGTGAGAGGACTGTATGTCACGTGGCAGAGTGACCGACTTCCACTCCGAACCCCGTGACATGCTAGACGTCGAGGAGGACCTTAGGAAGCGCTTGGAGTTTGAGATGGGGTCCTCTTCTGTTGGTGGAGTGCTCGCAAGTTTTCCTCCACCCCCTGATGTCGTAGGCGTGCCTTTTTTCCGTGAGTGAGAGGGAAAGAGTTGACCAGGATATAGCGGAGCTCCGTTAGTGACGCCGACACCTGCCGTACTATTAGAACTGATCAATTTTGAAGAGTCGAGGCTGTGAAATGCATCATTGGTGGAAGCCCCGTTATTACAATCATCTCTGCAGTCAAGTGCCAATCCTCTACGATCCAGATGCCCATCCATCTTACCAAAAGAACTGCTGCGTTTGGGGGGAGCGGGGGCAGTTCTCTTCTTTTTCTTGATATAGCTAAAGGGATTCATTCTGAACCTGTCTTTGTCTTTAGCTAGGATGCGGTCATCTTCATTCAGGTTGCTATCAAGAAGAGGCTTTGGGAGCATCGGCGGTACGACCACATCAGCCTCTGGTGCATCTGGAAACCAAACAAATCAACACAATCACTCCGCTTGACTCTATACACATACTGAACACTGAGACAGAGAGAGAGAGAGAGCAGAACTTACCGGGACTGTCTCCATCCTTACTGTCCATGTGCCTTCGTAGTGTCCTGGTCTTAGTGGGAAGTTCTGGTGCCTGCTGTATTGGACTCAGTGTCAGCTTCTTGCCTTTTTTACCCAACTCTTTCTCCACCTCTGCAAGCCAATAAACAGTTCAAATGAGGCGTGAAAAAATTCTCACTAATAAAAGAAGCTCTCTAAACAGACATACCATCAGAGATACTGGATTCTTGAAACATGGTCTCAAACGCCTGGTGGGTTTCAGCAAAAGATGGCCGCTCTGCAGGGTTCCACCTCCAACCTTAAGAGATATTAACCAAACTTAGTTCAAAACTCACAGAGAACATGTAGCTGCATTAATACAGTTTAAAAGTGCACAGATTGTATGTTTCAGGCACGTGTGGTTTACAGTTTTCATGAAAGAGTCTTAAATAGACGTCAGTTTCTTGTACGATCTGAAAAGGCTGCTTACAGGCCCTCATGAGCTCATAGACTTTCTCCGGGCATCCCTCAGGTCTGTCCATACGATAATCTCTCTGTAGTAGCTCGTACACTTGAGACAAGTCAATTCCAGGATATGGAGACATCCCATAGGTGGCAATCTCCCAAAGCAGAACTCCAAATGCTAAAGAGTTTGAGCAAGAATGTAAGTTTGTGACAGGTTGGTTCAGCTTTAACTTTATTTCATGCCTTTGATTTTCTTACCCCACACATCTGACTTAATAGAGAATATGTTATAGGCCAGACTCTCTGGTGCCGTCCATTTGATGGGAAACTTCGCTCCTGCACGAGCTTCGTAGGTGTCTCCTATAATCAGACGACTCAGTCCAAAATCTGCCACTTTAACCAAGTGATTTTCCCCAACTAAGCAGTTACGAGCAGCTAGATCCCTGAAACAAGAACCAAACTGTTATTGAAAATATGCTGATTATATAAATACATCATTCAAGTGCACTTCAATGTAACTTGTGCATTCAGTTACAAACACGTAAGAGTTATTATTGGTGTTTGATTAAAGACAGATCGTTATCACTATTACTCAAATTCAGAGTGATCAACAAGCATTCTAGTACGAGATTCAAGCCACACAACGACTGCTCGACCAAATGAGAGAAAATCAAACACTGCTGTGTTTCATTCTAAGGACGAGGATAATACTGCACTGATGATGAAATATCACATGACAATGAGATCTGATGTATAGAGTTCTTATGAGTTTGTTTTGCTTTTTGCTAAATCAGTTGTGCTCTCGTCTGGTTTCACTTCAGAAGACATTCATGTCATTTGGATTACTTAAATGATGCATGTTTTTCGTGGCTTTAACGAGCTGAGATCTTATAGATCACTTCTGGGGGACATAAATAACGCTGGTCCAGAAGAACTTCCTGTATCTGTTTATAACACCGCACAAATGATAGACCAGAATACAATCAACAGAACACGAATAACCGAATCAAAATGTTAAACGAATATCTTCAGGATTGAATTATATATGTAAGAATTAAAAAAGAAATCAGAAGTGCTGTGTATGATTACGGATATTTAAACAAACTCTTTGTTCATGTTCGCCTGAAGAAGTGAGGTCAAGAACATCGGGGAACGGATGAGGGAGAGTATATGATGAGAGAATTGACATTTCTTTGGGTGAACTATTGTTTCAATGTTTATGTTGTGAAGCAGTTCTGTTTTTAAATGTGCTGTAGAAATAAATGTGACTCACGTGAACAGTGCCATATGCAGCATGACTAAAGAGTGTTTTGATAAGTTCACTTGATAAATTCAACATTGGCTCATCACATCATTATAAAGAGAATGTCATGTTTAGCTGCTGTGTTTGTGCTGACCTGTGGATGAAGTTTTTCACCTCCAGATACTCCATAGCAGAGGAGATCTGTGTGGCCATGTAGAGAAGCACCACAGCGTTCACCTCCTGACGGTTACACTCACGCAGATAATCCAACAGATTCCCATGAGTCATGAACTCTGTGATGATGTAAAAGGGAGGTTCCCGTGTACACACGCCTGTTATGACACACAAACACGGAACGTTTGCCAGACAATACAAAGGAAAACTACGCACGTGTGCTGCAAACAGAGGTTGAAATAAAGACGGAATGTGCTACGCTTGAGCATCAGAGTAAAGAAACTGACAGAAAGAGCGTTTGAACTGTGCGATTAGTTGTTTTTGGGATATGCACGAGCCGGTCATTGTACGAGTATTATACAGGAATGATTCACAGGTCATGTGTAACATCAGCAGTGAAACTCACCCAACAGCTGCACCAGGTTTGGATGTTTGATTTCTTTCATGACTGCAGCTTCCTTTAAAAACTCCTCCACTTCCATCGTGTCTTCCTGCACAAGAGGAGGAGAAATAAACCACACTCAAACTCATCCCTGAACTTAGAAAAACACTTTCTCATCAATCTCTGATAAGCATGAATAAGTCAGGGATAATCAGAAGCTAGCCGTGCGTTAAAGGGTTTTAATGCACGACCTGGAGGCCAAGAACCACGTGACGCGAAGCGGAGTGCATTACTGTGCGTTCAGACCGCCGCCGTCGAGAGCATCAAAAATCGCTCTGGCCGACCTGCCAACAACGCTGTAGAAAGAGTCTTGGGCGCTCTGACGTAGATCGAAATCTTATCTTGTATTTAAAGGGGCCGCAAGCAAACAAGCTTGTTGATCTTGTGCAGACTGACCACAAGAGATTGATCGGTGGAAAGAACTTTATTGTAGTTACACGTTTGCTAACGAAATAAACCAATTAAAAGCCATTTGTGTGGTGTGGCTTTTGTGTTCATGGTTAAGTGCTAGTCTATAATTTCAACATTATAGGAGACATTTACTAGCCTTGGTCTTTAATTAACATTAATTTGTGTGCAACCTACATTACAAACTCTCCTGGTCGAAGTGTAACGTTAGCTTTAATGCAGTTGGTCAAAGCGGTGTTATTTTGAGCAAATGAATTTCATTCCCGCTGGAAAACAAGCGTTCTGTTGTTGCATATAAATAGTTTATTTAATATTCTGCAGCAGTAACACTGTTTTGCATGCTCTGGCGCTAAAGTTAGCATGAAATTCCCGCTTATTTACAGAAAATATATAACGTTAATGCACATCAACAGCAACTCACCAGGAAAACAAACAATCTCAGACACCTTGGTCCACGCATAATTTTTTTTATTTATGTCCCTGTACGCAAACAGGGACGCGTCGTATAGGATTGGGAAACCCGCCACAGCAATTATCAACATCTCCTCCATTTTGCTTGGGAACTAATGTGGTCAGAACCAAAGTTTACAAGGCTGCTTTCTCTGGAATCATCTCAAGCGAGGACTTCTACGTTCTGATTGGTTGCCGCCGAACCGTGTCATAGCTCATTACCATAAAGTTGACCTGATTTCAACTAGTGGTGGGCGATACTGTAAAATTTAGTATCGATCCGATACCAAGTAAATGCAGGGCCAGTATTGCCGATTTCGATACCGATACCAATACTTTTTACTTTTAAAAAGCATTCACTTGAACTTACATTTACTTTCCTGTAGATGAAATGTCATGATTTATCAGATGAATGCATCATTAATATGCTAAATCTGAATACATTTTCATGACCACTAAAATATTTTGTGATTTGTGCTCTTAATGTGCCTGTAGGCTAATTAATCATGTAGATGTTAAAACACTGGACATCATTTAAACCAAATAAATCTATTTATTTAGTTATTTATGCCTGTAATCGAATTAGCAAACATGAACTTTGCACCAAATTATTACTGGAAAATAGTAACAATAACAGATTAACAGAACAGAAAAACGATATATAACAAAACAATTTCTCGTTATCCCAGTACTAATCTCTAGCTTCAAAAAAACAAAGTGCACAAAATTATTACTCAAGAACAAAGATTTTAAAACTGCTTTTCCGTTTTTGTTCAGTGTTATGTTTAGACAAAATAATAGAACAAATTAACATGTTTCCCTTTCATTACACTTAAAGTGAATTTATAAACAAAGTGCACACTATTATTTAAGCACTTTATTTACTTTGTGTCTCAAACAATAAAGTACTTTCAATCTTTGGCTTTTTACCCCCAAAGGCCCACTGCCATACATCGCAGTTCGCAGTGTTTTTATTCACCGAGGTGATAAAACTCCACACGTTGCTCCTCTTCTTTTCGCAGGCTGCAGCTGCGTCTGCGTTCTTACGCTTGGCGCTGCTGAGTCACGTGATAGCGGACTACAAAACACAGCAGGGCAGGGAGGAGCAACATGTGCAAAACTAGGTGTATGGGAAATAGTTTTTCTTCATTATACAATTATTAGCTACATTAGTAAATAAATAAAATCAGTAGTAAAAACTAAAAACACATTAGTATCGATATTTTTATGTTAGGATCGATCCTTTAAGATACAACCTCAGTATCGAAAGTATCGATACTTCAGGATCGATCCGCCACCACTACCAGAGAAACAGATAAGCAGCGCAATAACGAAGTCTTTGTAATAACTAATCACATATTTAAAAACTACAATACTAATTTCTCGCTACAAATGCAATCAGAAGTTGTTGAAAGTGAAAATGAAACTTACATTTATACAAAACTATGCTCCAACGGGCGTTTCGGTCACCATTTAATTTTTTCGAGCTTGCGTCTGTTCTGAATTTCACGCGCGAATGAAGCGAGTAAACTTAAAATGTTCAAGTGTCCAACTATGCGCGAATAGCGCGATTAGAATATTTTAACGCACAGCTAGCTGTGGATTATCCCGCTTATACCATGGTCATTTGCCAATGTTTACAGTGTCATTATAGATCAAATAGATGAAAATGACAGTTACTTTGTCAGTTAATGTCAAATGTAATCAAACTGACTGGAGCTACCTGTGCGTTTAAGGGTTTAAATGCACACCTTCCAGCCAATCAGAATGCAGTATTCAAACAGACCATGGTATAAGATCAAATAACAGCGGACGATGTGTGGAAGGTCACTGACCTTTAGTGTTTTTACAGCCACGGTCAGGTTATATTTCTTCCAGACGCCCTCATACACCTCTCCATACTGCCCTCCGCCCAGTTTGTGTTTCATCGTGATATCCGTGCGCTCCATCTCCCATTTATCATAGTTGGGCGAGACGCCGTAGACGGTGGGTTTGTTGCGTTTGGGCGCTGGATAATGTAGTGTTGTGATGAGACCGTCTGACACAGTGGAATGATGATGAACCAACTCAGCCAGAGTGTTGAATCGACTCTCTGAAGACACGTACAGCTGAAAAACACCAGACACGTGATTCACATACAGACTATATCACTCGAATGACTGACCCCCTCATGACCTCCAGACACACTTCAATCTTATATCTTCTCACAATATGTAGTCAATAAATGGCTGTCATGTTATGATCTTTGAAGTTCATGACAAAATCAAAGTCCTTATGATCAAAACACTTTAGTTCACTTAATGTAAAACATTTCACTGTAGCTGTGTCTAAATTCGTGCACCGCCATTTTCTAGTGTTGTCCCAATTCTGAATAAACAACTCATTCCCTACATTTGTTCAC
Source organism: Triplophysa rosa (assembly GCF_024868665.1). Taxonomy (NCBI): domain Eukaryota; kingdom Metazoa; phylum Chordata; class Actinopteri; order Cypriniformes; family Nemacheilidae; genus Triplophysa; species Triplophysa rosa. Next base: position 749,707 of record NC_079891.1, read on the forward strand.
TACCTTTTACCCACAATGCATTCTGACTTTGAGCGTACATCCTCATGTACTCATATTTCCCATGATACAATGCGAATCAACTGTCTGATTAGAATCAGCTGGAGGAGAGTGACCGTTAATGACACGAATGTTCTCGTTGACAGTTATTTTTGTGTTTTTGAAATAAACAGATTAAATGATACACGTAGCAGTGTTTTATTTGAAATATATTAAGTACTTATAAACGTAATAAATGTAATAGTAAACAAACGTGGCAAACAGTTGTTTTGTTCTCTTTATGAAAAACTAATACAATAAACTTGACAAATAATGTACAAATGAACTTTACCATTTTACAAAACAACCAAGAAGCCACACAGGTGTAAGATAAGCGTTATGACGAATGTCCGCCACAGAGCTGTCAGACACAGGATACATTACATCAGTGTCTGAAATTGTTCACTCATTTTCATTCACTTCTTCCTCATATAGTGGACCATTTAGCCTTCGCTATATAGTGAACGAGTGAGCAAATTCAGACGCAGCTTATGTGTTTTCTCAGGTAGTAATGCTAATGCACATTTGATGATATCAAAATCCTGCAGACACTATTCATGCCGTTTCTTTTTGGTTCGTTTATTATAAAGCTGCTTTGTATCAATGCTCGACAGAAATAAACATGTCTTGAATCGCCTGTTCATTCCTGACAGCTCACAGGAGAGACTGTGAGGCGTATGAGGAATCTCATTTATCAAATCAATGAACATCACATTAACCGCGACCCCACATCAGACCGATCATCTAGTTGAAATCCTGATGAGCTGTGTTTGAAATCTCACCTTGCCGTCAGAGGCGGTGTTGATGCGGTAGTGATAGACTCGACCCTCGTAGCGCAGTGAGATGGAGCGTTGTCCGGGACTGCTCTCGCTCTCTCGCACCAGAAAGCTTCCATTGATGCCGCTGCTCAGCAGGTATTCGGCGGCGTTACGGGACACGGGTCCGTGATACCAGCTGTGTTTCTCCAGACTGTTGACGGGGGTGATGTAGTTACTGGGCACCCAGCCCTGGCCGTTCTTCGTCTGAGCTTCACACCACTCGCCATTGTGATTATATCCCAGAACCCTCAGCTTCTCTCCTGACAGCACACAGTAACACAAGCGTTCTCTCTCTTTACTTTTATTTCAGATGAGATTTACCAAAACTATTAACTAATAGTTCAACTATTAATCAAGAGTATACATATAGGAATAATCTCTCACCTTTGGTGATGCTCAGAGTGTTGTCACCGCTCGCCACAAAGTCATAGAGCGCTACAAACAGGTTGGGATCATTTTCACTGGGTCCCGCCAGCAGATTCTCTTTCGAGTTCCAGCGGGCGGCTTCGGAAAGACCAGACGGCTCGAAATCCGGCCGAGCTTCTGCCAACAAATGTGAAAACGGTCAAGCATGACACCATGTAAACGTGACGGTTCAGAATCCGTCTGCTTTTGTTCTTGTGTTTGATCCCAGACGACAGAGATGAGAAGCTCTATCACGACTTATGATCTCATGAAAAAACACACACGGGGTCATTTGAATCAACGGTCATCTCCATCCGCTGTCTGTCTGTCAGCTTTTGGTTTTTCTACATTTGACCGAGCAGAGATGTGAATGAGAAATGATGTTAAACACAAGTGACATCATCATCAGAGAGGACAAGATTCAATCAGCTAATAAAACATGTCATCAGATTACAACACAACAAGTTCATCTCATCTCATCTCATCTCACATCATTTCAAATCAGAATCTTTCTATCGGCCCTTTTAACCTTCACATCAAAGCAGAAGCCACATGAGATGTTAAACGTTGTCTCATAAACCTTTCTCATATCATTCTGTCAACGGCACATTTGTCCGCTGCTGAATAACAACACTCCACAATACCAATAAAATGAGAACGTTGAAAAGTCCAGTGGAAATCTAGAGAGTATGAGCTCAGATGTCATTCAGGAAGTCAAAGAAACGTCCAGATGTGTGCAAACACAGGCAGGAATCAGATTTCCCAGCATTCTCCCCTCCCTCCTTTTTTCCTCTCTTTCTTTTACTGTGAGCCAGTATGTCTGGCGTCTCTCTCGCTTTTCCCCTCCTCCACTTTCCAAACAGACAGACGACGGACGAACCAAGAGTCCAGGCCTGCCATTTTCACCAGAACACCTCCGATCTGTCCATCTGTACACACACACACACACACACACACACACACGCTGAGCGACACAAACGCTTACCTTCAAAGTAACAGCTGGAGGACGACGAAAGACCTTTCTTGGATTTACAGCCAACCAATTTCAAACAAATCTCCAACATTTTCATTTGATTTCAACAAGTCCAACTAAAAGAACGAATCTCTCGAACTGCCCGAAACTGAGAAAAGTTTGGGTAGCACCCAAAAAAGTATATATATATATATATGAAAAAGTTTGACTACAAAGTTTTCATTAGTGGTTCACATCATTACTAAAGTCAAAAGGAAAACGTTGACATCCATATCCTACACCCACAGCCGAGTTTCCACAGAAAAAGGCTTCATTTTCCCCCGGTCCAGTTTCTTATTCCAGCGATGATGTTGATCCGTTGGAATGACGACTTGCGTGTAGTTTGACACGAGTGTTGTGTTTATCATGTCATTGTGCCGCGCTGTCGCTCGAGTGGCGATCCGCAGGAAAAGCAAAACGCTCGTGTTGAGCTCTGCCAACAAAGAGGCCCTTTCAGGATCAGACCGCTAGACCCGATGACATCAGCGCAGAGAACCCGCCCACCTCCACACACACACACACACACACGCTACAAACATGCAGCACTTCAGCTGAACAGCATTATCTGCTATGAGAGCGTGTAACTGGAATCTGCCTTTGTCTTTCAGTTTCACAAGCCCCTCCTACATCTCTCTCTCTCTCTCTCTCTCTCTCTCTCTCTCTCTCATAAATGAACTCAACAGCATCACCAGAACAAGACAGTCCAGACAGTCAGTGGGATTTGACAGGATTTCATCTTTATTATGTGTCGGAGCCCTAAAGGAGGACACAGCGATGCACTTTCCTTTAGAAACTTCATATCCAAGTGCTTCTAAACCCTGGAACACTACTATACTAGAATGTCATTCTTACAATAAAAATGAGGAATTACAAAGGGAATTTTTAGACAGAGCACAATGACAACAAAAATCTGATCTGTCCAGGAAGGAAAGCTACAAGAAGACTGAGGGTTGCTGTAGGGATGCACAGAATGTTTGGCAAGCAAAAATATTAGGCCGAAAATATCAAAAACAGCATGTTTGGTGTTCAGGCGAATAAGTGAAATGTGTGTGTGGAGAACCTGCCGCGCCGGAGTAAATCTCTGAATGAAAGCGTCTTTACCAGTCGGTAACTTGTTTATGTTATGTACGCTGTGCATCGTAATTTTGTATTGCAATATACAGTATGTGTACGTGTTTGTGTGTACTTTATTTCAGATCTGGATTTTGATTGGACGAACCGCCTATCAATCTGCTGGTGTAAGGTTCTGACGTCAGAGATCACACCACCAATCACCTTTCACAGAGCGGCTTATGAACAACTTAAAAATGAATGGCGGCAGAGGGAAAACAGCCTCTGGTTTGGGGAGAGAGTACACCCTCTTTGAGGACGGTTTTCTCGTCTGAGAGACTGTTCCGTGCTTTGGGGTTCACAGCTTTTACTGCTTTGCAGTCGGATCAGTTCTCTTTAGTTTCGTTGTTCGTGCTTGTGTTTGTTTGTGCTCGTGTGATTGATAAATGCGAAATGGATATACTCGTGAAATCTTCATCTGTTGTCCCGGCTAGGGAGAGGTTGTGAGTCGGTAAGCAGGTCGCGACCTACATTTATGCACGTAGATTATGTATGCATGTATTAGACACACTAGTATTAGGAGTGGTGCTAATTATGTATGTTTTGTTTTTGTTAGGGCGCTTAGTTTAGTTATAGCGTCTTGTACGCTGAAGATGTTTCTTTCTACATTTTCTGTTGTTAGTTAGTTAGATCCTTAACGTTAGTTAGTTAGTTAGTTAGTTAGTTAGTTAGTTAGTTAGTTAGTTAGTTTATTTTCGGTTATATTTCGTTCTTTGATTTAAGCACAACTCTCTTACTCCTTCCTCTCCACCAGATTGCTTATTGATTTAGTATTATTGTTACTTTGTATATATTGTAAATATCCAATTTATTACTTTATTACTTCACCTTATTATATATAATGCAATTAAATCTTTGCAACTAGATTGCTGGCTTGTTGTCTGTCCCTTTTCTTTTGTTTTTCTGTTACTGCCATTACACACACGTGCAACTATTTTGTTATGTCTAATAATATTTCTAGACAAATAACATCTAATTAACGAGGGACATAACAGTGTACTTCAGACTGGAGCGGGCGGTCTGACAGTAGCCCCGCCGCTCGCGACATCCTTTGACATCATACAGTGGTCGCGTGCTCACAGTTCTCTGTACTAAACAACTTGTCAAAAGTACAGTATGTTCTGTGCATCCCGGCCGCGTGTGCACCTTCTGAGAGAACGTCAGCTTTTGTGGGCGGAGTTTGGAGGAGAGACGTGAACTGAAATGGTTGTCAGTCAGCATTAATTACATGGATGTTTTTTTTCTTTAAATCATTTTGCAGTGTAGCTTATAATAATCCAACAGTTTTCGTTTATTCATATTTTTATCTTATCATGTTGAATGACACTTTTTAATGAAGTGTTTTGCTGTAGGGGTACGGAGTACAGTACATTATTTCAGCAGCATGCTATTCATGAAGGGAGAGGGCTCAGTTTTTTGTTTTAATTTAGCCTACTTGTTTTGTTCAATTTTATTTCAAGTTATATTGTATTATATTGAAAAGCAAGACAAAATATAAAAAGCACATTCTGATCATTAAGTTTGCGCAATAGTGAAAAAAATTGGTTAAATAAATAGAAGAAATGCGAAATGCCATGTTCGGTGTTTGGCCAAGTGTTTCATTTTTATTCGGCTTCAGCCAAGAATTTTCATTTCTGTGCATCCCTAGGTTGCTGTAAAAAAGCAGATTTACAGACATCTCGAGTCTCTGATCTGATCCAATGCCGTCTCCAGACAGGAGGGAATCTGAGCGGATCTGAAGTCCTCATGAGCATCAGACAGCTTCAATGAAATACTGTCAGACATTTCTAGTCACAAGAATCAATGAGAAAATATGTTTGTGTTCAGTCAGGAAGAGAAAAATCACCCATCCATACCACCCAGACATGAACACACATTAACACACCACATTATCAACACACACCTGCTGCTGCTGCTGCTGCTGCTGCATCAACAACACACACACACACACACAAAAGAATGCGACAACAGAATCTCAATAAAAACATGACGCTGGCAGATGGCATATAATATGGAGTATTAAGGAGTTTTCTGGTTTACTGGGACGACAGCGAGCGCTGGTTTTGAGAAGAGAAGCAGGAGAAGATGTAGAAACATGAAGCGCATTGTTCAGAGATGAGCTCATCGACATCATTTATATAATCCTCTCGCAGCGCGCTTCATTCAGAACACGTCTGCTAAAGTGTAAAATCATACAGAATGATGTCATGACGACATAACTAAACTCACACTGTCTTTTCATGTGCACTTCAAGTGTGATGCGGCCTCCGTTTCTGCGTGTGAATGGAAAGGCATGTTTTTACACTTATCCTTACAGAAAACCCCCGGTGGAGCACAGCATGATGTATTTCTAGCTCTACTTTTGACATTTTCTATTTAAAGTATTGCAATATATCGCAAATGTGTATTGTATCGAAATACATAGCAATATATTGTACCGTGACCCATCTAACGTGATATGTATCGTATCGGGAGGCACTTGCCAATACACAGCCCTAATAAACACATCTGCGATGGACACCAACTCTCTCTCTCTCTCTCATATCACGGCAGAGTTCCTCATGATGATATTTCACAGTTGATAACTGTTACAATGACAATAACACAATATCATGAGACACAAATGCTGAATCCCAATTCACCTACTTCTACTATGCACTAAAAGTATGTTCTGTTTTTGTTATGAAAACGTATATACATTAAAGTGTGTAGCAAAACGATCTGCACGCACTTGGACACACTAACAGGAAACAGAAGTGGCCGTTGTTGCCTAGACAACATTGTGGCCATTAACTGTCACTCACATCAAAATACAGCTCTTCTTTCCATTGAAGTATTTATTCATTCATTGTTTCATATGTAATGTTAACTCTATGTTTATTCATTTAAACTCCGCCTACTCGCAGTGAGTTGTGGGTAATATCAGCCGTGCATCATTCTGCACTTCCAATTTCTACCGGAAGTAGATCATCCGGTTAATATTTGGAATACTCTTTTCAACACACTACGAGGGACATACTAATTCTACATTCGAATACTATTTAGGACGGATAGAATGCGAAATTGGGATGCAGCAAAACACTTCTCTTTTTGACACAAAGCAGAAATGCACTGAAGCGTGTTAACATGCCATTCAGTTCTACTTCAACAACACCCGAGTAAATTATTATAATGATTGTTTAAAAGAAGTTAAAACGCATCATGCTTAGCAGACGCTAAAGCGAGCTTTTAACATTAACACTTTGTCTTTTTTAAAAACACATTACATGAAATGCACAAACACAAAAATTTGTAACGTTTTCAAAAACTTTTACTGTAAGCACACTAGATGCATGGCCAGGTCACTGTCACTAACTCAAAACATTACAACAATTCAGAAAAAATTCAGAAAGCAACAACGCTCCATCATCTATAACAGCAATCATATTCATGAGGCAAACATCAACATGACAGCAGGGCTTCATACGTCAGACTCATCTAACACATCTGTATATTGACCCGTCATCATCACAACTGTACGACAAGTAGGGCTGCACGATTAATCGCATTTTAATCCTGATAACAATTTATGCTTCCCACAATTAACAGAGCATAATCGTTGTGATATTAATGTCTTAAAAGCAAGCACAAAACTCCCAATAAGGTCAGAAAATCATCGCAAAGCTTGTTTCTTTTAAACTGCCACTTTACAGGAAATAAACAAACACTTTTTATCACTACATTTCTAATATAATAATACTTTTTTGCAAAACCCACAGACAAACATGAAGGGTAACCAATAGTAATGATTTATAAAAATAAAAACAAAACAAGAAATCAAAAATGGAGTTGCAAGTTTTCATTCCGTGTTGAAGACGTTCAAAGGCAGCAGATTATAACATATTCATTGGCTGTAAAGTACAGACCTAATAAACATGCTGAAGAGAAACTAAAAACTGACGTAATAATCGTGTTTATTAATCGGGATTAAAATTTTAAAGAAACTAACGGTGATGATCATTTGACCCGTGATCGTGCAGCTCTAACGATAAGTGTTGAAGTCAGAGCACTTCTAACAATCCAACAGGAGGACAAACACGTCTACACACGTTACAGTCATACTCTCTCTCTCTCTCTCTCTCTCTCTCTCTCTCAGGGACTCATACACCCCCCCAACTCAACCAAAACAACATACAGAAAAGAATCTAACACCAAACTCCAGCAGGATTTATGTTTCTCGCTTGACATTTATCAGAAAGAGTCCGAACTCTCCTCACAGACACAATCCTCATGAGTGATACCGGAAAATAACCTACAGGACACCAAAACAGCCACATCTGTCATATACATTTAGTCCTGATTATACAAGTGATGTCCAAATCTAGACAATTCACCCTTTTTGTCAGATGTATGGTTAAAGATGTATGAAAGAGTTGGCATGTGCGTTGTGTAGTTCGAGTTTAAACCAAATGCTCAGCTTCAAGAGGAGGCTTGAGAAAAACTACACAACACACGACTGCCGTAGTCAAAAACAACCAAATGTTCCCAACTGATCAAACTCTACTCAAGGTTTGCTTTTATTTACGGTCAAACCCTGATATGCTGTAGTTTGCCACTTTATCAAGTTTTATGTTTTTTTCTCATTCTGTGCCAACCATATATTGTTGGTTCGATCTGACCCGAGGCAGCATTCACAGCAAATCTTGTGCTCTCATGTATTTGTGTAAAGAGATGAAAGCAGGTGACTCACCGTGGACGACAAACACGTTGTGGAAGTGTAGGGCTCCCTGTCGTGAGGTCTCTCTCTTGCCTGTTCCCTTGATGAAGGGCAGGGCGGGCAGACTCGGTCTCCTCTGGTCCCCAACAAACTTCCCTGGCTGCTGCCCCATAAGGGCAGGAAGCCAGGCCGCAGCCGGACGCACGGCAGGTGCGGATCACAGCGCTCCAGGTGAGGAGAAAGACCTCTGCCGTGACACACACGTCTCACTTTCCACCTGACCGATGACAGTGAGACGGGTCAGTCCAGAGTCCGGCAGTGATGTCAGTCAGTGTGTGTCCTGATTGGTGTTACTGAAAGGCACTTTGGCTGTGAGGAACGGTGTTTTTTGTTAACACATTATAGCTTATTTACAGTTATATCAGTAGATAATAGTGTCAGGATGATGAAGACGATTTGAGACACAACCTTCCTTCACCTTCATCTCGAGGACAAACACATGATGATCTGTTAACCTCGAGCTGACAGTGTTAGTGATGTGTGATCTGTCATCATCACATCAGATATGACACGACTCAAGTCTGATGTCCTGATGTGCAGAAACGCGCAGTTGTACAGTTATTAACTGTCATCGTTATTATTCACTCTGGACACAACAACTCGCTCAATTTCATCTGAACACACATTCGCAGATCAAACTGATGAAATTTAAAGACCAGATTTCTGTCCTTTAATATTAATAGTGTCGAGTGCAATCAGTAGTGCGATTTTTAACATCTACACCAGCAAACGTCACAGTGAAACTCAACGTTCTTCTGAAATAAACACATTCAGATGAGAGTTCACATAAATAAACACCTGGAGATCATGTGAACTCGCTCTCTCACCCTCATCCAGACACTGTTATCCTGTTTAATCTCGGAGTTTGTGTAAATGTAGTTAAAAGTCCGTTTTAGTTTTAGTTGTTAAAAGTCTCTCGTCACTTCCGCGTGCAGCTCTCTCACTCCTCAGGAGAATTTAAATCTTCACTTTCCCGCTCTCGTTTCTCTCTTCTCGGGGTGTTTTCCTCGCCGATCACACGCTAGATTCGGTCGCAGGTTTTAAAGTGTTATTTCTTCTCATGTCTTCGTTTAATTTCACATTTATTTGCACTTTTCTCGCAGTCGTTCGTCGTCGCAGGAACCGCCATGTTCGCGCACGCGAGCTGCGCTGGTGACGTCACACGGCGCTTCCGCCAACGCTCAGTTGATCCGATTTTCTGCACACATAGTTATTATTCGTAACTCAACATAAATGGTACCTTAGTCTAAGATCTTCGCTTTAACATCGCGAGTTCAGTTTAGCTGATTTAAAAGACATGGTCTCTTCTTTTGTCATAACAGCAAGATTGATGAAGTAAGTTTGGTTTAACGAAATAATTTACAGCACACTGCATATAAATGACATTAAGTAAAGAGTAAATATCGTCTGTTTGTAAAGGAGTAATAGTTTACTTTGAAATGAATTCAATGTTTGTTTGCGGCCCTCTAGCGGCATTAAAGTACATTACACAAATAAATCACATCAATGATCAATACAATTAAATCGTTTCTGAACGACTTTAAGCAGGTCGCCCACTTGACAAGAACTGACTTAACATGCATTTTTACTCGCAATTCAAGATCTTTCATGCACTAGGAAACATTTCACATTCAATTATATTTTACTTATTTACTACTATGTTTTTCTTTACGTTTTTAAAGCCTGGAAAACATTTGCATGTCTGTAGAAACTGTTCTGACTGCATACGTGGGTAGTTTTTTCATTGTAAACAACCGTACAAAAGCTTGACACTGACTGCTTCGTTTGTAATAGAAACAATAAGGCACCCCCGTCTTCAGATACACGTTTTTATTCAAAGAAAAATAGCTGGTATATTACAGCACAGATACTAAAATAAACATCAGTTTGTAGTCAAAGCAACGGTTTTAAATACTTTAGCACTCATGCTCGACAAGGCGCTGTCGTGTCTCCAGAACAATCTCCTCCATCACCTCTGGTTTCAGGATATCTTTAATCTACAGAGTCAGACATTTAAATGAGAACAGCAGAGAAGACACAAGCTGTTCATCATATCATGAAATGAACTCTACCTGATGTGAAAGAGAAGACTCGTAGCAGTAAAGCACACTTGTGTCATACAGCACAACCTTATGAGCCGACAGAGCCAACAAACAATTCCTCAAGCGAGAAATCACCTCTCGATCTGACAGGGACACAGGCTAACCGAGACGAAAGAGAGAGAATCATTACTACACATACAGGCTTAGAAACTGTGAATCTACAGTAAAATGATGAAAGTCTAACCTCTAAGCTGGTGAAATATCCTCCAGCCTCTTCATCCTGCTGATCGGGTGTGGGATACAGCCACACATACCCATTGTTTCCCAGGATGATGGAGGCACCACACGGAAGATTGTGGAAATGAGTTTTCTGTCTCTTCACTAGAGATGGTGAAACCTGTACAAGCACACCTTGACCCAGCTGAAAAATACAATCAAAACAGATACATGCTCACATTATAAAGCTTAAAGGAATAGTTCACCCACAAATGTCCCCATTGACTTGACCATATTTTTATTCGCACTATGGAAAGTCAATGGGTAAGAACTGTTCCTTTAAAGAGTGTTTGAACAGTGTCAGGTGAGAAACAGCTCTCTTACCTTTCCATACTTCAAACTGCGAGTGTGCAGAGAAAGAGCGCCATCAGAAAAGATGGACTGAACCTCTGCCTTTCACATATTAAAGAAATACACTGCACAGCTGGAACGGATCAAATCTAAAAACACTGTTCACGTTCAAACGCTTCAAAAACTTTATGACTTCTCACTCAATTATGATATTTATCGAAAATTGACAAGTGTTTCTACATGAAAAATGGTTGAAGGGCTGAAGCAGGGGAAAGTCATTTCAGATTATTACATTATGATCAAAGATGGCAAAAATAACATTCACTGGCTGTTCATTTCGACATGATCATCTCAATGATTTATGAACAGAACGGTTTGGATACACTGATGAGATCACCCTCCTGAAGATAATCTCTCATGGCCAGCTCGTCCTCAGCTGATCGACGTCTCTGAGAAAACAAACAAACTAGAACGCATTCATATGAAAGCCCATTTACACAATTACAAAATTATGAGATAAAAAAATCGGATTATTACAGACTGAAAGACATTCTCTGAACATTTAACGCTATTCTGATGTTCAAACTACATTTCACAAACACATATTTAGTTATTTGTCAAGAAGCTGCGTGATATTAAGTTCATATTAAGTTCAAGAATTGATGACACGTGTTGGTGTTCCTCACCAGTTCTCCTCCAGGTAAATTCACTGAAGAGAGCAGCAACACAGAATCCAGCCGAGAGTTTGTTTCCACTTTCCAGCGTTTCTGCTGCACCTGAACGGTATAAGAGGAACATCAGAAGAGCTTCACAAACAATCAATCAATCCATCAATCAATCCCACATCAGTAAACGCTACAGACCTCCGTAACCCTGCCGACAATCACATCCCCAACTTCACCGTTGAATCTGAAAGGGCAGAAACAGTGTGACGTTCCACACAGATCAGTGACACAGGTCACAGCATGTCGAGTCTGATATTCACCTGGTCTTCAGTGGTTTCACGCAGATGAGTTTATTCACTCGCTCCACTTCTCCAGCAACTGATGCTGTGAGTCTGTCTTCATCCATGTATGTGCCATGACCTCTGAACATGAGCAACAACATCACATGTGCTTTAACATCTCGAAACATATCCAGCTATCATATCCAGGCCTTCATTGAAATCGCCGTTTTAAACAGTGTACAATTGTCACTCATTGGTCAGCATCAGTGCGCACAGAACGCAAAACTCTTCACTTCAATGTCAGTAATGTCTTTACCTCATAAATCCAGTGTCAGATGTGATCACTTCTCCAGGGACCACCAGTTGTTTGTCGTCCTGTGATTGTGATGTTGGTAATGAAATGAATTTGTGAACTGCTGGTAATCTCATTTCTGCCGCCATGCTTTCACCCTACACACATCCAACATGGCGGAAAACGGCAGAATTTCAGAATAAAAGTCATGAAACGCACATGTGTGGAGTAGTATCTGACTGCAATATCGGAGGCTGCACTCTCAGGACCGCATTTCTGAGGACGCATTTCTAGGACCCTGCGACAACGGAAGTCGAGTGCATCTTTCCAGAATGGACAACAATCAGAGTGTGAGTGTCAAATTTGAATGAATTTTTATTAGTTCAACATTAAAAACATTTAATATTTTATTGGAAAGTTAATGTGATTTTGTGATTATGGGATGATTATTAATTCTAGACCTAGCCAGCACAATACACTGTAGCACTCTTCGTTGTGAAACCTTGTTAATTACTCATTGTTTTTCCATTTTAAGTAATTTAAATTCATCTTAATGTTTAATTGTCTCGTGCTCACAGTCAACTTGTTAATCCCACGATGCATGTCTCATCATTTTGACACTGTTTCTATAATATTGATTGTTACATTTGACATCATAATAATTGACTGTTAAAAACCATGTGCTAGATTTTGTAATGTACTGTGTAGTCTATTCAAGGACACAGCTCAGTGCACGCAGTAATATGACAAAAGCTGAATAAATAAATAAATTGGTCAAGTACTAGGCTTCGGCCTAATTTAAGTCTATTTATTTATATAGTTTTTTTGTTTATGTGTGTGTTTGTGTGTGTGTTCAACTGTTCAGTTGTGATTTTAAATAAACACAATCTTAAATCTGCGCCCAGAGTCATCATTGTGTCTTCACTCTGTACTTGAAATGTGGTTGATCTAGTGACTAAAAAGGGAATACCATGACTTCTTTTTTTTTTTTACTTAATTATATTATGCTAGTTAGTCACAATAATTACTCAACATTCAGCTGTTAGCGATAAGGTTTAATTGCGTGAAATATAGTATTTGTGTGTAATAAACCTTTTAAAAACTAAGTAATTATAATTGGGTGGATATATACTGTCTTAGTTGCACTTTTTCGGTCCTCAAAAACTAGGGTGCTTGGTATTACGCGTCTCTCCTAACGGTAGGTGGCGCTGTAAAAACCAATTAGGGTCCTAGAAGTGCAGCCCCAGAAGTGCGGTCCTGAGAGTGCAGCCTCCGATATTGCAGTCGGGTAATATTGCATGTGTGCGCTTCGACTCATCAATATTGGATATACATTTATTAATTCATTGTGTTATTTAAATAAATGTATTTGATTTGTGAAGTCACTTGTGCTCGCTTTTATTTTGCAAATAAGAGTCCAAACTATATGAAAAGTCCAGCAGAGGGGGTCATTGCATTATTTATACAGTTATCTATTCATTCTTTCAGTCAAACTGATATAACTGAATTTGTTTAGTTACTGCCTGTGATTTATTTCACTGATGTTACAAGTGAGTCAGAAGGCTTGTTGACCTCCTCCTCTGAGCTGTTATATTGATCTTTTCTCTATCTTTTTTCTATTCAAGTTCATTTCTGAACATCTGGTTTGATTTATGTCAGGACCAGAACCAGCCAACGCTCAGTGCGAAACATTTTAATCAAACATCTAATTCTGTTTCTCAATTAATGAACATGAATGCATTAGTCTATCATTTACAAAAGTAGAAATAATTAATAACGTTACACACAACATCATTTATTAAAGCTAGAGTATTATTAAATGATTACAAAATTTTACTCGTAGCCTATTTGAACTCTTTTAAACCATTTATATACTCAGATCTTTCATTGTATAATGGTTTATGTATTAATAGTTTTATGAATGAATGTGTAACGTAACTCTCCGCCATAAGGGGGCGTGAACACGTCTCAGTTTCCGGGGGGCGTAACTAATTTGCACATTAGCGTCACGGTTACTTGCAGAAATCACAAATAATCGGTTATTATCAGACCTGCGTGTACCAGACAGTACAATGAGTGATGTTCCAGGTTTCGGTAAAGCGCTGGTCATCATCACCGGCGCGTCGCGAGGGTTCGGTCGGGCTCTGGCTCTGGAGGTCGCGGCTCGTGTGGACGCAACAGGTTCGGTTCTGATTCTGGCGGCTCGGTCAGACGACAAACTGCACGAGTTACAGACGCATGTGACCCGCGTCGCGTCCGAACTCACTGTGCGCTGCGTGACGGCGGATTTATCGCGTAAAGAAGACGTCGAGCGCGTTATTACAGTGATCAGAGAAACACAGTGTGCTGATATTGATCATCTGCTGCTCTTCAATAATGCAGGTCATACACTTTCTCTATTTGACCTTACAAAGACCTTCATTTCTTCTCTCACTAATCTGTTTGATTAAACCTTACAGATGTACCATGCTGGTTTTTCCACTGTGATCAAAACCACTGGACAAAGTTTCTGAGCTTTCTGTTATGGCGTTATTATAATGACAAATGTCGCGAGCGCATTATTACAAGGCGAGAGCGCATTCTTGTCATACGAGCGCGCGAATCTCTCCGCTCGCACGCCGATTTCCTTTGCTCGTGCACAAAACTGGACGCGCGCTTTCAATTATACGCTGCTCTCTTATGAATTTTCTCTCCTCTCGCTCAGTGAGCGTGTGCGCACTCAAAATGCGTGCCGTGCGTCCACGAATCCTTTGGTACTCTTGCTCTCGAGAGGTACTCTTGCTCTCGAGAGGTCCTCCTGTGTGTTCCAGGCATTATAGGCTGTCAAAAGTAGTCAACCAATCAGGGATAGGCTTCCACGGCGGGCCAATGAAAACGCGACCTCTTACATGGCATCTTATTGGTTGAAAGTGACTCGACGTTTTCAACGAAGCAAGATGGATACACCACGTTCTCAGGTAACAATATTAATATATTTGATGCAACATTATTAGTCAAATGTGTATTAGAAATGAACGGGGCATTAGGGTGCTTTGTAGGCTACATATAAACGTCAGTTTAACTACCATGTTATTCAGACAAAACAGGCCAACACCCTCAAGTTCATGTGGTCCTCATGCATGTCCTACACTAAACATAATATTGTCAAAATAGTACTAAATTGATTACCGAACAATTTAGATTGGTGTCTTAAGTTAGCTTTATTCTAAAATAATATTTACTACAAGTAACGGTACATATCAAAACAATAATAGCACTGGAGCATTTGGAAAATCATATAATATTCTATACCTATTTGGTTATGCATTTAATGCGTTTGCAGACAGACACTGTAAGTGTTCTGCATTCAGTGTTCCAGAAGTTCAGGGCATAAAACTGAACTTCTATGCAATATACCAAACGCTCCCTTACCGTTCATTTATAATATACATTTGATTAATAATGTTGCATCAAATATATTAAAATTGTTACCTGAGAACGTGGTGGATCCAGAGGCGTATTAAGACCTCATGGTGCCCCCCATCCACCCACCTACCCACACGCAAGAATCCACTCATTAAAAGGTTTATATATTAAAAGATTTTATAAGAATGAAACTCAGCAATTTACAATATACTATTTTACAAGAATTACACATTAACATGACACTTTTGTAGAAAAGAACACGAAAAACAACTCTTTTCATCAAGCATTTTTAACAATTAGGCCTACTGTAGTTAAGAGGTCGCGTTTTCATTGGCCCGACGTGGAAGCCTATCCCTGATTGGTTGACTACTTTTGACAGCCTATGATGCCTGGAACACACAGGAGGACCTCTCGAGAGCAAGAGTACCAAAGGATTCGTGGACGCACGGAACGCATTTTGAGTGCGCACACGCTCACTGAGCGAGAGGAGAGAAAATTCATAAGAGAGCAGCGTATAGTTGAAAGCGCGCGTCCAGTTTTGTGCACGAGCAAAGGAAATCGGCGTGCGAGCGGAGAGATTCGCGCGCTCGTATGACAAGAATGCGCTCTCGCCTTGTAATAATGCGCTCGCGACATTTGTCATTATAATAACGCCATATTCTGTCAGTTACTGTAGTAGGGGAGACCGGGGCAATGGTAAAAATGTTTACATTTGCCTTCATAACTCACAGACTACTTACACTAGTTACCCTTTGATACAAGAAAGAAATATAGGTGCACTAATTAATAAACCGATTTATATATTTACGCTAATAAAGACAAGACCATAATATTAAACTAAATGCAAGAAGTCAGAGTGTCAGAATTGCCCCTTGGTGGGGGCGATTGTAATGATACTGAAGGGGCTTATTTGGCGATAACACCCGGCTGCTTGTACATTATCACGCTTATTACACGGCTACTTGCCACATGAGAAAAAAACGACATGAAGTGTGAATTTGAAATATTTTATGAGCTCATTTTTACCGAATGCAGACCTTGTGCGAGGAAAAGCCGTTTACTTTCGGTTTTAAGGTAAGAAACGTCGACGTTCAAATGTCATGAACAGGTAATTCGGTTTAATCATTTGTAAATATAATGTCATATGTGTTATTAAAAGACATATTTATATTTAATTTGTCAAAAAAATCTGCATCCGGGTTACCGTGTGTTATTAGTTTTGAGCAGTTGTTATCTGGGAATAACGAACCTGCAAATGTCGCGACTGGCCAATCAGAATCAAGCATTCCAAAGAGCCGTGTAATAAGTCAAATTAACCCAATGTATGTCAAATAAAAGCCTACCTCAAAATAATCACTTTACTGCTGTAGTATTTAATAACATTAATTAAGGTTTTTTTGTATATGATTCAAATGACAGAGAAAGTTCTGCCGTGAATCTCTAGATGGCGCAGTCCTAAAGTCCAACCCAACGTTACCACAAGGCGCAGGTGATTGGTTCCTTCTGTATCATACATGAAAACCAGTGTTTTGGTGAAAACTTCTGTGCATGTGCATATTAAGTGTTATCACTGTAGCTTGTTTCTGATTGGATGAATTGAGTGTGTTACAATTTCCCCCGGTCTCCCCTAGTGTTTATTGGTGTCGGATGGTTTCATTCTCAGGAAACTTTGGCTTTACCATCCCTGCAATATAAAGCTTATAAACGGTAATTGTGTGTTTTGATTTAGTTTGTCGTTGCCAGTGTTGGGTAAGTTACTCTGAAAAAGTAATTAACTACTAGTTACTAATTACACATTCGATAATGTAATTAGATTACTGTGCAAGTTACTCTCTTCAAAAAGTATTTCATTACTTATTACTAATTACTTTCTATATCCTACATCAACCTTGATGAGTTAAGTGATTCAAGGATAGACATGAAACGGCTCTTTTCAAATAAATAATATAAAACTACATAAAGTACTCTTATTAATTACAAATGTGAGAATTATACATTAAAGCATGGATTTAAAAGTTAGACTTTGAATTTTGATGTTAATTACTATTCTGCACACACACATATTACACACAGTATTTAGTTTAATTACATCAGAAGTAACTAATTAAATTACAGAAAAAATAAGAGTAATCCCTTACTTTACTTTTTCAAGGGAAAAGTAATTAAATTACAGTAACTAATTACTTAGTAACTAGTGACACCCAACACTGGTCGTTGCGTTATAATGTGATGTTTTGTGCACACAGCTTCTCTCGGTGATGTGTCGCGTTATTGTCGTGACTTCACGGATGTGGATGAGGTGGACTCGTATCTGTCGTTTAACGTGAGCTCTGCACTCTGTCTGACCACTGGAGTCCTGCGCGCGGTCCCGCGGCGCGTGGGTTTGACGCGCGTCATCATCAACATCAGCTCACTGTGCGCGATCAAACCGTTCGCGTCGTGGGTTCTGTACTGCACGGGGAAAGCGGCGCGAGAGATGATGTTCCGCGTGCTGGCGGAAGAAGAACCGGACCTCAGAGTCTTGAGTTACGCGCCAGGTACAACAACACAACCCGAACGCTCACTGCATGTTGTTCACCTCATTTCGCTTTGGATAAAAGCGTCTGCTAAATGACTAAATGTAAATGAAGTAATGCATACAATAATCACAACAAACTACATGTACAGCATGAAAATTCATGTTCAGCGTGTAGACTTAAACTCTCTGCTATTGATATTGTATAAATAAAACATCTACGCATTTGGCAGACGCTGTTATCCAAAGTGACTTGCATTGCATTATTCTATACATCTGTCATATGCGCCATGCTCTAACCAATTATCACGTGCTTGAAAAGTGATGAACATAAGAGTTTTAATGCAATTTCTACAAGTTGTTTTTTGCAGTTGTTGTTGCTTGACAGGAGTGATGTTGTGGATAATGCACAGGTCCTCTGGATACAGACATGCAGCTGCAGGCGAGGAGCAGCAGCGCAGACGGCTGCGTGAGGAGCGCGTGCAGTGGTCTGCACGCTCAGGGTCAACTGCTCACATGTGAAGCGTCTGTCAGTAAACTCATGAAGGTTCTGCTGGAGGGAAACTTCACCTCTGGAGCTCATCTGGACTTCTATGATTGATGGATTTGAGATGAATTATTATTGATTCTCGACACATTCCAAAGTATTTGACTGCTGCTCT
This sequence comes from Triplophysa rosa, assembly GCF_024868665.1. Taxonomy (NCBI): domain Eukaryota; kingdom Metazoa; phylum Chordata; class Actinopteri; order Cypriniformes; family Nemacheilidae; genus Triplophysa; species Triplophysa rosa. The sequence goes on from NC_079891.1 coordinate 768,273, forward strand.
TATCATCTGAGATCCTGTGTGAATTGTGCCTTGATTCTGATGTCAGGTCATTTTTATTAGTTAGCCTGTTTGATTATATTCGAGTGAAATCTTCACTCATATTCCATATTTTTGAGGAATAATATCTGTGAGAGAGAGTGAGAGAGAGAGACACTTGCTATGCCGGTCACGCTCTATAAAACACTTAAAGTGGTGTGAAAGTCATGTGTTACTGAGCATCATCAGGTTCTCCTCATAAAGAAAACACTAATCACTAATAATTATACAGTTGTTTTGCATTTATTCTCAGGATTATATTTAAGTTGTATGTAAACTCCATTTATATTATTATATGATCGTTTTATCACATGTTAAATGATTACATTTGTGAGCACTGTGACCCGATGATGATGAGTTTTAAATCAGTAATACCTGCAGAGAGAAATATATACTTGTTAGCGTTTTTTCAATAAATGCATTTGATTAAAATCATGAGCGGTTTTCTGCTCAAGAGGTTGTGGAGTTGTGACGTTAAAGGCAGACGATGGAAAAAAACTGCACTGAAAAGTGTGTGACTGATGTTGTTTGTTTGGTCAGAGCTGCTGAACATCTGTCAGTGGAGAACAGTGATTTTTGACGGAAACAGAATTACAGTAGATATTACGTCATATGTACCAGTTGCAGGAGTCAGTGTGATCCTGACCACACCCACACACAGCTGATTTAGTCATTTAGCACTTTTATCCAAAGCCACGTGAAAGTGACCTATAAGTCAGATATGGTGACCCATACCTGAAATGTGACCTCTGCATTTAACCCATCCAGACAGTAGTGAACACACGCACAGCAAGTGGTGACCACACGTACACCCGGAGCAGTGGGCAGCTATCACTGCAGCGCCCGGGGAGCAAGTAGGGGTCAGGTGCCTTGCTCAAGGGCGCATCAGTCGTTACCCTCCGGAATCCCCCCCTGAGAATCGAACCGGCAACCTTCTGGTCACGAGTCCCACTCTCTAACCATTAGGCCACGACTAATGTTGTGATAGTTCGTTCATCCAGAGTGAGATGTCATTCAGGCATGCCGAGATGCGTTCAGGAACCGTCGGATCATTAGGCTGAAATGACAGGTCATCCGCATAATGACTGACCAATGACAGATGAGGTGAGCATTTCAACAAGCCAGTTAAACTTTTTTGAGTTGTGTTTATTGACACTGCAGTCATGACACATTTCAGCTACCAAACCATGATGCAGATGCAGATGTGACGACTGCGCAGTCCTGCCTGCAGCGTCTGCGTGTGTGAAGGATCTGCTGCTGTGATTCTTGTCGTGTTGATTCACTGCAGGATCTCTGGAAGCATCTGCTGCTTTCTTTTTCCTCGCTTCTACTGTAAACACACGCCTCTGAAGTATACTCAAGTGTTTGGAGACATCAGACTTTTTCCAAACATCAATCACGCTCAGAAGTTTGGCATTCTGAAGCTCACGTAAACTCTTACAAAGTCAGTTTTGACATTTCAGAGGTGCTCTTCATCAGGTATTCTTTCATTTCTTACAGTTAGTCTTACACGCTCACTGTCATCATGTATAAGCATGAAATACTGCAGCAGAGTAATGTGTGTGTGTAATGTCACCTGATGATGAGCAGACGCAGCTGACAGATATAAATACCCACAGGAGAGCAGCAGCACGCTGAGCTCACAAACACCCACGTGACTCCATCATGTCACTAACGGCACACAGGACAGGACGGGAGGGAGTCTATTCTTGGTTTGGTCGGGGTGGATGTGAAGGTAAGTTTGGAGAACACATTGAGCAGATCCACCAGCGGCAGCAGCGTGTGGAGATGACCGTGGATAAGATGGATCCCGTGGAAGTGTTCGCGGCCGGAGAAAAGGGCCGTGGTCTCCGCGTTACTAAAGAGATGTCACCAGGAGATGTGGTGTTCGCTGAGGCCAGCTTCGCTGCTGTCGTGTTTGACAGGTAAACTCACGCTTCTGATCTTAAAGAACAGGTGGAATAACACCTGATGATGTCATCAGTGACAAGTGTGACTGTTTCATTGAGAAACAACAGTGTGTTCATGTCTCACACGTCATGTTGGATTCTTACCAAGAGCTTCTGATTGTAGACATGAAGACTTGGCTTTCTTCACGGATGTTCAATGTAATTGTTGGGACAACATTCCACTCAGACTTGAGGGATAAGTTTAGAATTCATGTGACGTTTAGGATTACAACTAGAGTTATGTGCTTATGTAGCCACATTTTCACTGTGACTTTAGAGATCTGAAGTTTGGCGATTTTCCACACAAATGTTGTTCCAGGGTCAACAAACCCAAAACATTTCTCACTTGTCAAAGTCAGATCAGGTGAAGACTTGTTAAATGCCACACAAGTGTGCACAGATGCGATTCTTTAGTATCTTCTGTAATGTCAACATATGTCAACAATCCCCAAAAACAGAGACACCAGAACAAGCACGTTTAATTCAGACACTCAGAATGTGATTTCTAATGTGACATAGATGGTGAATGTGAATGGCAGTGTTGGGCAAGTTTCTCTGAAAAGTTACTAGTTACCAATGACATATTCAATCGTGTAATTAGATTACTGTAAAAATGACTCTCTCCAAAAAGTATTTCATTACTAATTACTTTCTATATCCTACATCTACTTTGATTAGTTCAGTGATTCAAGGATAGACATGAAACGACTCTTTTAATTCATCAAATTAATAATATAAGACTAAAGTACTCTTATTAACTGACCAAAGTATACAAATGTGAGAATTATACATTAAAGCACGGATTTTAAAGTTAGACTTTGAATTCCACTATTGCACACACACATATATTAGATTTAGATTTTTAGATTTAGATTTAGATTCAATTTATTGTCATTGCACATGTACATGTACAAGTACAAGGCAACGAAATGTGACCTCTGCATTTAACCCATCCAGAGAGTAGTGAACACACGTACCCCCGGAGCAGTTACACATTACACACAGTATTTAGTTTAATTACATCAGAAGTAACTGATTAAATTAAAGGAAAGGTTGGAGTAATCCCTTACTTTACTTTTTCAAAAAGTAAAAGTAATAACTTTGGTGAACACTGGTGACCTGTTTGTTTTCATTTGTTTGGGGTTGTGTAACTGTTCTCAGACGTTGCGTTCTAACACTGTAAATGAAAGTTATACAGGAGATGGACGTGTAGATGTTTGTAGTTTGAAGAAGGAAAGTTTGAGATGATACAGATGTTTCTGAAATACAGCGATCTGACTGCAACGTGGAGCTGTTTTGAGAGAAGCTCATGTGACAGATCACAGTTTCACCTCCATAAAAAGTCAAGAAGCTCCGCTGTCGTCTGCGGCTGGTGGACAGAAACCAGTCGAGCTCTAACCTTCAGCTTGACATAAACACACACACACACACACACACGCTCACACGTCTGGTTTATTATCCCCGTGGGGACAGTCCATAGGCGTAATGTTTTTATACTGTACAAACTGTATATTCTATCCCCTAACCCTATCCCTAAACCTAAAGATCATAGAACACTTTTTGCAGTTTTGGATTTGTAAAAAATATTGTTCTGTACGATTTATTAGCTTTTGTGCCCATGAGGACCTCAATTTTGGTCCCCACAGTGACACGAGTCCCCATGTGTTGGTGTGTATTCAGGTTTAGGTCCCCACCGGGATATACAAACATGAACACACACACACACACACACACACAGAGACGAGTAGTCACTTCATGCACAGAGCTGAACTTTAAATACTTCAAGCTCTCGCGATACTTCAATGTCATACGCCGATGGCTCTGCCCGATGCCTGTAAAGTCACTTTATAATTGAATTAAAACAGTTTTATCTTCAGTATGTCTCAATTGTAATGTACTGTATATTTATTATGTAAATAATTCATTTTTTCAAGTTTGTTCTTCTAAATGGATCCTCTCATTGAATAACACATGAGAAATGACTCAATACAGTCACACACATTAATGAAAATAATTTATATATTAATATATAAATTAGAGATTCAACAATATATCGCCAATAATCGGTATCGGTCGATAAAAGCAATTTTTCAAACTGTCAGCTATCGGCCAATAGTTTAAAAACAGCCGATGATCAGATGTCCTGTCAATCAGAAGAGGACAGGAAAATGCAATGAATTTGCACTCTGTATTTAGAAAAGGTTTAGAAACTTCATCAGTTTGATGTTCAATAGTAATAGTCGTTATATGCATGAATAACATTCAGAATGTTAAGAAATATGAATTTCATCTAGCTTCAGAATGGTCATGGGCAAATATCAATCCGAGGCTATCGGTGGAGAGATGTTCTTCTGTAATATAAATATGTTTAACAGTGAGGATGATAGAAAAGAAATGATCAGTGCTTTGTGTTTAAATGCAGGATAAATCTCTTTCAGTTCAACATGAGCTGCTGACTTCTTCATGAACACAGCGTGTAGTGTTACTTGTGTTGTTGTCAGTCTGTCCCTGCAGGTGTGTCACAGTTGTTTCCGGCGTCAGTCGAATCCTCACCGCTGCGCTCAGTGTAAATTTGCTCACTACTGCGACCGCACGTGCCAGCGCGCCGCATGGGACGAACACAAACAGGAATGTTCTGCCATCAGAAAGATGGGAAAAGCACCCAATGAGAACGTGCGGTGAGTAAAGTCACGTGACCTCCAGATAGAGCAGAACTTACACTGACGTTACGCAGTGTTTAGAGTCGGCTCTGCTCACGCCGTGTCCTCTGATCCTGTGGTCAGTCTGGCTGCTCGGATCATGTGGCGTATACACAAGGACACGGGGCTCGTCTCCGACTCTCAGCTCACCACTCTGGACCTGCTGGAGGATCATCTGTCCCAAATGTTGCCGGAGGACCTGAAGGAGCTGAAAGTCGATGTGCAAAACTTCTTTCAATACTGGCCAAAGAAGAGCAAGCCGGTGGGAGAGGATTATGTGGCTCATATCATCGGTGTGGTAGGTGTCCTTATAAACCACACAACACTTTTCTGATTCAGATGAGAAACACACCCCTCTCTCTCTCTCTCTCTCTCTCTCTCTCTCTCTCTCTCTCTCTCTCTCTCTCTCTCTCTCTCTCTCTCTCTCTCTCTCACTCTCTCTCTCTCTCTCTCTCTCTCTCTCTCTCTCTCTCACTCTCTACTACAGATTAACTGTAACGGTTTCACACTGAGTGATCAGAGAGGTCTTCAGGCCGTGGGTGTGGGTCTCTTTCCAAACCTCTGCCTGGTGAATCATGACTGCTGGCCCAACTGCACCGTCATTCTGAATCACGGCGAGTGAGTGACCGACCGATGATTCATGTCAATGCTGTTTGTCTGCTCACAATCTTCAGCGTGTGGTTTTGTCTTGCAGTCAAACCGCTCTGGACGCCACATTCCACTCTGAGAGAAGGTAAAATCTGACCTTTGACCCCGCCGTATTGACGCCAGACCATGGTCTGGTTTCACAGAGAAGGTTTAAACCAGGACTATGATTTAGTTCAATTAGGATATTTAAGTTGCTTTCATAAAAACCCTTTGGAAATGAAACGTTGAGACACAACAATGTCACACGCTTTTCAGTTAAGTGAAACCAGGCCAATAATACTAAGTGAACTTTAGTCAGAATGTGTTGTGTAATGCAGCACAAGACCTAGTTATCAAATCAATTACACGTCATGAATATCTCACTCAAGGGTTCTGAATGAATGAATTCAGTATACTGCGCTGTTGCATGTGAACATCAGAACAGCTATTTTGGGTTTTATTAGTAACACAACATGTCCACTGTGTGTGTATTTCATAAATCAATGACATTTATATAATTGTTGGGTTTTGTAAGCGTGAATATTCAGCAGTGGGATTATTCCGGTCTCTGCTGGAGAAGATCAGAGAATCAAACTTAAATCTTAAAAAACTTAAAAAACTTTTGTCTCTCTATCGCCATCTCTGTTTGAAACAGAACATCACAAGTTATTTTACATTTAATGTCAAACTATTTCTCATGAAATCGAACATCATCATTATAAGCTCACAGTTGTGAATCAGAGTAAAAGAGATTTTTTCCAACCCAACAATCCCAAATGCAAAGGAAGTAAACATTCACGTAAGGGTATTAAAAGCAATGAAACAGACTAGACTAACCAGTTAACCAGACTGTAAGAGGGGTTAAGTGACATTTGTTACGAGAGAGGGAACATGTATTTCATGATGTAATGCTGATGCTGAAGAGATAAAGCGTGTGTGACGTCTCTGGTGATGTCAGGATCGAGCTGAGGGCTCTGGAGACCATCTCCGAGGGTGAAGAGTTAACCGTCAGTTATGTGGATTTTCTGAACGTGTCTAAAGAGCGTCAGCGTTTACTCAAGCAGCAGTATTACTTTGACTGCAAATGTGAGCACTGTACTCACGCTGTTAAAGACCAACTCATGACCGCCGTCAAAGACAAGGTTTGTGTCACTCACCTTCAACACCAGTATAAAATACGGAGGGTTTATTTACACTGAGACTATTTGCACTAGCTCCGCCCACCAATATGTGATTGGAATAGAGAAAGTGTTTTAGACAGTGGCGTAAAGTGGAGACCGGGGTTCTAATCCACCTCTCGCTGAAAACACTCTTTCACCTTGTTCTATCACATTACAGATCATAAAGACATTAGTTTTCAAACAAATGTATTTATTCATTTTTATTCATAAAGTTTAGGTTAGGGGTGTAGGGCTTTAATATCTCAATAAGTTGCCATCATTTTAATATTTTGTATAAATATAATGATTTACACTTATTATTGCATAATGTTTAATGCCCAACAATACCAAGGTGCAGTATTAGTAACGTTATCTGCCACTATTAATAAGTATCAATTGCATCTAACTACTTAATCCAAAGAAAATACAGCTATTGTCGGTTAGTGTAAATAGCATATGGCTAAGAAACGCTGCTATTTTCACTTAAGCCGCTGCCTATAAAATATATCATACACAGGCACGAGAATCAATGCAGTCCGTTTGTTTTAGTTTTCATTGTTGCGAATAAACGCTGAATCTATTTGACAGATGAAATAATAGCAGGAGTAACAATCTTAGCTCAGATTGTGTTTGTCTTTAGTCGCCGGCTGATGTGGTGAAGCAGGTGACAGATTTGAGTCTTCAGGCTCTGACGAAGATTGAGGAAGCTCGAACTGAAGGAAACTTCCACGAGGTGAAAACACCACCAGAGAATAAAGCAGGTTGTGAAAACGATATCAGATGGTTGATTGATGATGTGTTGTAGGTGATTAAACTCTGTCAGGAGTGTCTGGAGAAGCAGGAGTCCGTGTTTGAAGACACTCATCTTCCTCTGCTGCGCGTCCTCAGCACCGCCAGTGAAGTCCTCAGCTTCTTACAGCAGTTTCATCAGGCGTCAGGATACTCGCTCAGGGTGGTGGACGGATACAGGTGTGTGGGAAAGAAATACCTTCAACATGAAGTGGTTGTGGAGGCAGGTCAGTTATAGAATGGTTTGGTGTGTGTGTTGGTGTTTTAGTCAACTCTATCATCGTAATAACGCTCAGCTGGGAATGGCCATCATGAGAGCAGGAGTCACACACTGGCATGCAGGTTTAATCGAGGTGGCTCACGGATTGATCTGTAGAGCGTTTGCTATCCTGATGATCACCCATGGACCACACCATCCCATCACCAAAGACCTGGAGGTAACACAATCACCGGCGCTACACGAGGCTGATGTTGATGAGGTCATTAGAAGTCTAAACATGATGTGTGTGTTTTTCAGGCCATGCGGACGCAGACAGAAATGGAGCTGCGCTTGTTTAAACAGAATAAACATGTTTATGATAACATGAGAGAGGCTGTGCTGAGCAATAAACCCTTGATGCTCGCTGGAGAACAAGTGCCAATCAAAGCCACGTCATAGACCTTCAGCTAGACTGAAACTGAGACGTCACGTCTGCTTCCATCTGCCTGGTTTTACTGGGTCAAATAAAGGCATGCTCACCAGATTGTCATGTTTTGAGTAAACACGCTTGAGACGGGAAAATAATTTGCTTTGTGGTTTATTTTCAAACAATAGAAAACTGATTCTCTTGTACGTAATGAGCCATCAGAGAGCCGTGTAGATTCATATAACACATAAATCAGACCTCTGTCACACACACTATAAATGATACTGTTAAAATACTGACACATTGCCACTTACGCCAGATGTTTTATGAGAAATGAGATCTGTAAAACGAGTGATGCCTAAAAGATCTCATTCAAACTCTTTATACAAAAACAGATTATACAGACCACTGAAAACAGAGTTTTCAAACTCTGACAAATTCATATGAGTACAGCATCTACTGCAATGAAAAATACATATAACAATACAGTCTGTGTCAATCACACCAGAATCTCATCAGGATCTCATTCACAAAGTGTTTCTGCAACTATAACTATATGGGCAGAAATTTTAGGTTTATGTCAAAATTGGTCAAATGACGCTTTATAAATATAGCCACGGTGTCATTGCACACCTTGACAAAAAATAGAATTAATGATTAATGTGATTAAATATAAAGTCATGAAGCATTTATAGGTCCAAACACCATTTTTGTTCATGTCCCACAATTCTGGTCACAATGTTAAAATACTTAACATAAGTTAATTGAATTACAATTTGACTTTATTTCAAAAGGAATTGTTTAACATGCATATTAATTTACGTTTTGTATTATTTACTGATCGTGGTTATGATCTTTTCAAGTAAATGTGCCTGTCCCATACTTTGAGTCCTTACCGCAACAATGAAAAAAGAAGGCTTTTATTATGACATTTTATCAAAGACAAACAAGTCTAGTTTCCATAGAAACAGAAATGACCACATGAGTACATTGCTGACAGATAAGTGGTCACCTCACTCACAAGATCCCCAAAATATAAGCTAAATATCATCTTATCTGTGTCAGTATGTATTGTGTGTCCTTACCATAAAGCTTAGCAATTCTGTACTTTGAACTATTTTTTCAAAATAAAAGTATGTTACTGTTTAATTCGTGTATATTAAGATGCTAAGAGTCTAAACAAATGTAGTAGACCTTGACTACGTGTCAGCAGAACAACTAGACAACAATCTGTATTTTAATGTGCATAAATAATGTTCTTTTTCTGTTTGTTCACCTATGAAGGTAGTCTTTTAAATGATTTGTCATTCTAGTGACGAGACGATATGAGACACAAGCGCTTACATCCTACAGGCGGCGCTCGAGTGCAAAGTCCGATGAAAGATATTCAAAACGTTCAAACGCAATTGTGATTATTTTACAAAATCCCGCCACAGCAATCTTGATCAAACGAAAGAGTCCATGACGAGCGCACTATTGAGTGCACTAGATGTTTGTCATGATTGCTGAGCAGTGTTTAATTCTTTGGCTAATTGAACTACATTTCCTGCAAATATTGACGCGTTTCCGTCTCCGCTCGTCTGCTGTCCTGTAAACAAGTGGAGATCCGCTGCATCTGGACCATGATCCGGATTAAAGTCTGTCTGGGGCTGTTCATGACGTCAGAGTTCACCTCAGAGTCCACAGACTGAAAGCATCCCGCCTCAGGTATTTAGAGATGCATGTAACGTACGTTATTATCACATTGTTTAACAAATTAAAACGACTAAAGCTGACACGTGATTTAGAAACTCGTATATAATTATTGTTGTATAGGAGTTCAGAGATCGTGGTTTTATACGAGGTGTGTTCGGGCAGCTGCACAGGTGCGATGCTGTACTGCAGCACGCGCGGAGGCGCTCGCGGGCGCACTTTCAGAGATGTGCTCTTCTCCGGTTATGCGCCTGATGGAGGAATGTTCATGCCAGAGACCATCCCGACACTGTCTCCCGACACCCTGAGATCCTGGAGACATCTGTCCTATCAGCAGCTGATGTGTGAGATCTGTTCTCTCTTCATACCTCAACATGAAATCCCAAGAGAACACCTGCAGGGTGAGACTGTGCGCTCCTCGCGAGCTCTTAACGAGACGGTTCGCTTTAAAATCCCAATTCTGTCATCTTGTGTGTCTGTGATTCTTTCTTCAGTGGAACACAAAAGAAGATATTATGAGAAACGTCTCAGTGGTTTTGTGTTCATGCAAGGGAAGTCAATGAGGTTCAGTGTTTGGTTGTCGACATTCTTCGAAATATCTTCTTTTGTGTTCTGAAGAAGAAAGCAACTCTTTAATCAGGTTTGACATGACATGAGGATGAATAAATGGTGACAGAATTCTCATTTCATTGTTTGCATTTTCTCTCTTTACAGAGTTGATTTCAGAGGCCTTGTGTAAGTTCTCTATACCGGAAACGGTGAGAATAGTTTCACTCCGAGACTCTCTGTCCATTCTGGAATTGTTTCATGGAGAAACTCTGTCGTTTAAAGATCTGGCCATGTCCTGCACGGCACAGTTCCTGAAATACTTTCTGCACAAGGAGAAGAAACGGGCCACGATACTTGTTGGTAAGAAATGATGCGTCTCTTACGGAGGCTGATGGATGAGCGTTGAATGAGAGGAATGCGTTTGATCGCTGTGGTCTCGCAGGCACATCTGGTGACACGGGCAGCTCGGCCATCAGAAGTGTCTTTGGTGTCAGCGATGTGGACATTGTGGTTGTGTTTCCCCGCGGACGCATCGCCGCCATTCAGGAGAGACAGATGACGGCCAGCATTGCAGACAACGTTCATGTGTTTGCAGGTACAGGAGTTTTCATTAAGAAGTTTGAAAAACAGAAAAAAGTTGAACAGAATTTTCAAGCAGCGTGTCGTGTTTGATTGGCAGCGGACGGGACGTCTGATGACATTGACGTTCCGTTGAGGAAACTGTTTGCTGATTCAGATTTGGTGAAGCGTCACGGTCTCATGAGTCTGAACTCTGTCAACTGGTCCAGAATTCTGCTGCAGTTGCCACATTTTCTGTTCGCATACCTGCAGCTCAGTGCGCTGCAGCCGGACGCAGACGCAAATGACACGCTGCCTGCGCTGGAGGTGCTGGTGCCTACAGGAGGAGCCGGAAATATTACAGGTGTGCCATCCTGCTCACACTTCACCCCTGAATCAAACTAAAGAAATAAAATATATTTCTCATTTACAAAAAAAATGAAGGAGGAACTTGTTACCTTTTAAGAACGTTATAAAGCTCCAAAAATAAATGTTGTTTCTAAACACAGGCTTTGTTTTGACTGCTCAGAAATGTCTCTGTAGATTTTTGTCTGAGATTCACCCCACAAAACCTGTTGAAATCAATGACAGTCAATTGGATTTTTATTGCACTTCTGCTTTTTGTTGTCCTTACGTTGTACCAGTTGCTTCCATTGTTTACCTCGTTTGTAAGTCGCTTTGGATAAAAGCGTCTGCTAAGTGACTAAATGTAATGTAATGTAAATGTAATAAACATGTCAAATACACGCACAGGAAATGTTGAGCAGTATTTTACTGTACTGTGTGTGATGTAGCCGGATGCATCATGAAGATGATGGGCGTTCCCCTGCGGCTCGTCGCCACGGTGAACACCAATGACATTGTTCACCGGACGGTTCAGAGCGGAGATTTCTCGATGGCGAGTGATGTCGTGCAAACTCTCGCTCCTGCCATCGACATTCAGGTGCAGCTGCGAGCCGTGATCTTTACAAAATCACGTGTGTTCATGTGCTGCTGTGTAAACTGTGTCCGGACTATCGACAGGATCCGTACAATCTGGAGAGAATCTTCTGGCTTCTGTCTGCTGGAGATGCGCCGATGGTTCAGAGTTTGATGGAGGAGTTTCAGAAGACACACAGACTCTCTCTTCCTGTGACACTTCATCGGCAGGTATCACACACACGTCACGTCAAGACGTGTGAAGGTTGTGTTCAGCTGTTGACCGTGTGTGTGTGTGTGTGTGTTGTGTAGGTGAGTGAAGTGTTGTCGTCGGGTTCTGTGTCCGATGAGGGAATTCTTCACACGATGACGAGATGTTTTCAGGAGAATGATTACCTCGTCTGTCCTCACACAGCTGTGGCTGTCTGCTATCACTATAACCGTCCCGTCACCGCTGGACTCGACAGGTTGCGCTTTATACTGAACTGAAATATAACTGATCATTCATTTATTTTATTTGAAGAATTAATTCATCTTTTAGGTGTTGCATAGCGACAGCATCACCAGCCAAGTTTCAGGAGGCGGTGCATCGGGCCGGTTTGACCCTTGACCTCCCTGAAGCTCTGCTGGCATTAGAGACGCTGGAGACCCGTTATAAAGTACTGGAGAAATCAGACGACTGGGAGTCTAAACTGAGACGACACCTCGAGCTCATCGGCTCAGTGAGACAGCGTGGCGAAAAGTTTTACACATCAGAGACGAAGGAATGAATGTTTCAATAAAATGTTTTTATCAAGAACAGTTCTTCTAATATCTTTAAGACACTAATTACACTATGATTTGTCTTATGTTTGTTCTTCAGATGTGTAAAGCTGCCTTGCAAACAGTGTGGGAAGCGCTATAGCAATAAAACTGATTTGAATTCAATTAAATTCAGATGTTTTTACGCCTGTTTTGTCATCGACCTGTTAGGGGTCCAAACAGTGAACAACTCCACTTCACATGAATGATGATGTATGTAATCCAGCGGAGGACACGCCTGACACATATCACATATCATTTCATTTGTCTGATTCAGGTTTGGATGTGGACCATGAGGATTAATGATTAGTGAATGTTTCAGCAAGTGTGAAATCGCTGTCTTTACTGAATGAGAGGATTTGTTGTTTCTAGGGCAATTCCAGCGTTATGGACGTGACATAAAAACACAACATTCTGAACCATTTGATTATATTTTACTGAACCCTTGTTGATGGCGTCAGAAAAATACCAGTGTATGCACAAGTTTTATATTTTAAAAAGGCAAATAAACATGCATTATTGATATGAGAAATACTCTGCTGTTAGTAGAGTAAAAACCTGTGGTCAAAACATTATATTTTCACGGAATTGCCCATTTTGCTGCTTTTCTAACTCGCATCATATGATGAATGTCCGTGCATTTAATCTTACACTAAAAATCTTTCATTGGAATAAAGCGTGTGCGTGTGCGTGTGTGTGTGTGTGAAGGCAAAAGTCTTTAAGGTTTTATTGGTGTATAAAGTTTTAGTGGAGTTGAACGTTTGGACTTTGGCTTTTCTGTTGTGTGTGGTATAAAACATCATTTAATAAGTGTACTGTACAGAACTACATCTGATCCCTGAATAAATGAATATTACGGGATGCATTCTCTTCTGAATGTATTTTATATGTAGTGTGTAGTAAGAGTTTCAGAGCTCTAAACATCTGTATAAAATAAAACACCTGCTCATTTTCATTTCTCCTGCAGATTTGAACACATGACATGTGACCTTTGACCTGTATGTTTTCACGTGTTGTTCACATTTACCCCCGTGAAAATCCCAGATAGAACACTGTAAAAACGTGAGTGAGCTCCCTAGCAACAGCATAGCAACAGATTAAAACGGTTCTGAATGATTGAAGTGTGTGTGCGTGCGCGTGTGTGATGAAGGTCAGCGACACAGATGAATCCTGTCAGACTTTAATACTGTATATGCACACATGTACAATCATCATATTACTGTGTGTGTCGTAGCCAAATACATCATCTACTGGCAATACAAAGTTTATTTACGAAAGGTGGACGGTCTTCAAGAATCTTTCTGGATGACGTCATTGGTGGGCTCTGTAGGGGTGGGCGTGGTTTGACAGGTGCAGGAGTTTCAGTAGGAGGTCTTGATGTCCGGCGGTCGTACCGTCACCGTCGGTGTACGCACATGACTGATCCAAACTACAGCCGTCTGAACAACAACACAACAACACTTCATTTACTACACACACATGTATCCTGTGTATTAATATGAGAATTTTGAATCATTGTCATTACACGTTCAATAGACTATGCTTCAAATCAAATAATGTAATAACTCATTTATACAATAATATTTGACAATAGAAATGTTATTTCATATTCTCATTGATTTTGTAATAAAAACGATCAATACATTCTTAGAGGTTGTTAAGACACAAAACAAAATGGGTGAAGTCATGTCAACTAAATCTGACAGACACCAAAATGATCTTTTCTCATCCTCATGTCAGACCTGTATGAGTTTAGTTGTTCTTCAGAACACAGAAGAAGATATTTTGAAGAATGTTGATAATCAAACATCATTGAACTCCATTGACTTCCACCGCATGAACACAAAACCACCGAGACATTTCTCAAAATATCTTCTTTAGTGCTCCACTGAAGAAAGACTCACAAACAAGTTTTGATACCACAGAAGAGAGAATAAATGATGAAAGAAGTTGATATGTTTTTGGATGAATTATCCCTTAAATGTTTGTAATTCTAGCTCAAATCTATTGAATTCATATGATGAAATCCTGTGAATCTGACCTGAGTCACAGCAGACTCCTGGAGCAGCGCAGCGTCCCTCGTAACCGCACGCTTTTCCTCCCAACTCACATGGAGAAGGTAAGAGGTCTTCCTCCAGACAGTGAAGCGTCTCTGGAGATCCCATCAAACAGCCCATGCCTTCACCACAGCAGATACTGGGACCAAAACACCGACCGCGATCATCAGGACCACAGGACATGCACTACACACACACACACACACACAGAGAGAGACGTGAAGACTCTTTGACCTCTGACCTCACAGGACGAGAGAGCACGTGTTAGTAAACAAACCTGTCGAGGGGGGAAATCCTGAACGGCTCTTTTTCCTCCGATGGGGCAGTTGGAGATGTAACAGGCCGAGCAGACAGACAGCACACACAAGACTGATAACAGACCTGCAGACATACCTGCGAGAGAGAGACAGACAGTATAAACTCATGTGATCCACACACAGGTGAGATGATGATGGAGCACTGAGACTCACTGAGACTGAGAGAGAACACAGCCAATCAGATCTGAAGACACAATGTTCACTTCTGTGCCGCCGCGAGACTCTTTTATAAGCCTTTGCTCTCTTCACCGCATGATAATGTGACATTATTAACCGCTAAATCACATTCATGTTAATGACGTGACCTGATGAGGTCAATAGATGTGGTCCGTGTGTCATTACTGACCCGTGATCAGGCATTAGATCAGATCACAGATGAGAATTAACACACGCTGAGGAATCTTTACACAGAACACAGTAACATCATGTCTTCACTCTATTAACATCTGGATCAGATGAGACCTCTTTAACATCTCACTTATTTCTCCTACACATCAATGAGATGAAATTAAGAGCAAATGAAAACGTTCTCATCGGTGTCTCGGATATTTCTCCTGAGAAAAAGAGTCAAATGTTACAGAAGAGATGTCAACGATGTGTCTAGACTAGGTTTCTACATGAAATAAGGAATTGAGAAATCTTCTTCTTCTTGGACACACCCTCGTTGTGAAAAACAACCAAACTGCTGAGTGTGTCTCTGAAAAAAAACACAGAATTTTTCAGTTCTTTTTATTAACAGGTTTTCCTGGGAAACCGTTATTTTACCGTTTATTTCTGTCGCCCCAGCTTTCTTTTTGAAACACAGTGAAAAACTGTAAAACTACAGAAGACGACAGCAAATTTACAATAAAAACGGGAAAACAATTTATTACATACATCCTTACATCCTGTAATTTTACAAGAAAAAACTCTTAGTACATTACAGTACATTTGTCAATCCAGCTGACAGAACATTCAGGATTTTTTACCAGATGTTCTTTTTCAGACATTTGTGTTGTATTTGTTCTGTCATGAAGTGTTCTGCACAAAGTTTCTCTTCTGAACATGAACATGATGATCTTTAGTCTTTAGTCATCATGAGAATGAATAATGATGTGAGGGGTCACTGACTAACACTGACGCTGAGCAATATAACACATCTTTTCTGATGTTTAATCATTCAACTCTAATTATAATAGAATAAATCAGACATCCCACAGATTTAATCTCATTATATCCTTATACCTTCGGTCGTACGGTCATCCTTTAATAGAAACTCTAATGCACAGTCACATCATCAAACTTCTTATGAAGATCCAAATCATGTTTCTCTTCTCATGAAAAAGTTTTAAACCAGTGACGTCACATCATCAAACTTCTTATGAAGATCCAAATCATGTTTCTCTTCTCATGAAAAAGTTTTAAACCAGTGACGTGTACCTACACTTTTTCTTATATTTTAATGTGCAGGTTAAGGCAAGCGTACATTGTGTTTGTTTGACAGCTGTAAACCAGACCAAGCACACAAAAAACATATAAATAAATCAAAACTTACTGGGTTTTTATGAATGTATTTACAACACAACAGCAAACGCTTAGTTTATGCTAAAGTCATTTTTTACTGTTTATGCGGAAAACAAATCACCCGTTTTATTGAAGGATCCTTCAAACATACACGTCACGTTTTCGCTTATTTAGTCCATAAGCGTGTTTACGTGACTGTTCATTCATTCGTTCCCTTGTTTATTTTTTATTTTCTTCGTTTATTTGTGTATGTCGGCTCCTTTTGCATTTCTGTGTCAGTTCAGGTTTCAGCTCCACCTGCGCAGTGAGAGAGAGAGAGAGACAGTGTCTCAATCCTGTCGAGCTGCCTACACAGACAGCATCTACCAGCCGCCACCCGTCGTGTTGTCTACATAGTGAGGATCTGCTGCATGTCTGAGCGACATCAGTCACATGAGGGCAGAAGTGCTGTCTATGTAGGCAGCTCGTGGGGTTTTGAGCAGCGGCCCGTGAGGTGAGACTTCATCATGGCGGCTGAGTTTCGATCTCTGTAAAAAATCGTCAGCGTTCATGAATTATATGATGATAAACCGTTAAACATCAGCGCCAGGCGTGTATTAGCAAGTCGCTTTATAGTCTGCAGAATATCGCGGTATATTTCGCCGCCGAACCGAAGGCGTTCAAAGCATTTAGGCGTATGACAGCCCGCGGGCTTCTCTCGTCTGATGTCATTCGTTTTCTCGTGCGGATAGTTTGACGCATCTGACGATGTGTTTCAGGTGAATATGGTTTAATGTTCACTCTGTTTATGTGTTGTGTTGTTTATTGTTCTGTGTTGTTTATCTGATGTTGTGTGATCTTTGCCGGTCAGCTGACACGCCTCCTGTACGGACATTTAAAGGAAACGCGTCCGTACAAACACGCGTTTAATGTAAAATGGTCATTTACTGAGTGTTTGCAAATCAACAACTTCAATTCCACATGGCAGTTTAATTCATATTCTATGTAAACGGGTGAGGTGGTGTGTGTGTATGATACGTGTGAAGGTAATGTAGGGTCAGTGATGGGTTTTGTGTTCTTTTGTTGTCTGATAATGTGATCTGAACATCAGATTACACACCATAATAAAATGTCATAATAGATCTGATGTGAGACACATGACACGTGCGAGAATCTTCATTTAAACATCAACGCACGTCTCTCTCTTTAAAACACAACAACTCGTGCATGTCATGTTTATGATGTATTTGTGTTTCTGGATGTGCAGGTAATGATGACGTCACACGCGCGCACACACACACACACACACACACTGAGCTTCACCTTGAACACGTGATTCAGGTGTTTTGTTTGTGAGAATTAAGCAAATGAAGGTGTGTTTGTTACACATGACAGGGGTCGTTCTCAAGACTTTCAGTTTTCTTTCAGATGTTTTAAATGATGAGCTCTAGAAGTAAAGAGGGATTTGTGACTCATGCTCACACAGAACGTCTGAAGAACAGCTGAAGATGTGTGTTATGTCAGGAATCCAGCACACACACACGTTGGGTTCATTCTGATAACACACACATGTATTCATATCACACGTGTCTCTTTCTGTTACTGCTGTGACTCAAACCTTGTTGACTTGTGATAAAAACACACACGTGGAGTTGTTGATTAGTAATGGCTGATGTAGAGGGTTTTTCTCTGGACAGGTAACTGTAGTTTGTGTAGTTGATCAGGCAGTCACGATGTCGTCTGCGGCCGTCCCCAGACCCGCTCCTGTCCTGTCAGCTCTGGACGATCTCTCCATCTCTTCATTGCTGTCCGGCGATCTGGAGGAGGAGGACGGCAGCGGCGGAGCTGATGGAGATCTGGAGGTGAACCCGTACGACGGCCTGCCGTACTCTTCACGATACTACAGTCTGCTGGAGGAGAGAAAGCAGCTGGCGGTGTGGAGCGTCAGGTTCAGTCTGTTAGAACAGATGGAGACTCACAGTATGATGGTGCTCAGCGCCGACGGAGGAGCCGGAAAGAGCACACAGGTACAAAAACACACAAATCCAGTCGTTCGGCGTCATGGTACGAGATGGGCGTTTGAAAACACTCACATAACAGTAGAGATGCTGTAGTGAAATCATGCGAGAAAACAGCACAGCATTCACCTTTAAACCTTTAAAAAAGTGTATGTCCACACGAGCCGTCAGATTGACATCACATCACACGTTCAGCCACACAACATCCTCAACTCAACTTTATTTAGATAGCGCTTTTTACAATTTCCATTGTTACAAAGCAGCTGCACATGAAATATTTGGACTACAAGGAAAACATTAATGTTATACAAGTGAAAACACAGAAGACAGACACGCACACACAGGTTCAAACACACCCACATACAAAACACGGACTCACAACTCCACACACAATAATAATAATATAGACTGACATGTAGAACAGTGTAAAACACCGTTGAGTATCTGTCCGTTTGAAATAATGCAGATGTGGTTCTCAATAAATATGCATAATTACCATAATAGCATAAATCTACATGTTAATGACAGTAAGGATGAGGATGATGCCATATAAGCACCTGTGTGTGTGCTGTGAGTCTGCTGTCATGTTATCAGATTGAGAGAAATGTGTGGAATGGCATGAATGAACACCTGATGATCATAAGAATAATCACTTGACCTGTCTGATTCTGCACATGTTTGATGTGATGTGAACAGAAGGATTTATTTCCTCATATTATCAACACACGCACTTCTGAACTCTCTCCATCACTGCTAGTCTAGTCTAAAGTTGACCTTTGCAACACGGTACTATACTATACTATGTACTGTTCTATACTAAAGCATTATTTCATATTATAGTCAACTATGCTGTACTGCACTACGCTACACTGTACTGTACTATACTTTAAACATAGTAATCTATACTATATTGTATCGTATTATACTGTGCTGTACTGTACTATTCTGTACTATGTTATAACATTGCATCCTGTACTATACTTCACCATACTAGTAGGGCTGTGTATTGGCAAGTGCCTCCCGATACGATACGATACATATCACGATAGATGGGTCACGGTACAATATATTGCTGTGTATTTCGATACGATACACATTTGCGATATATTGCAATACTTTAAATAGAAAATGTCAAAAGTAGAGCTAGAAATACACCAGCGGGGGTTTTCTGTAAAGATAAGTGTAAAAACATCCCTTACCTCTGCAGAGTGGCCATGATGTGTGATGCATGGACCTTTAGATCAGAGGTTTGGCTTCTCAAACTGTGGAAAGCGCCCCTCAAGTGGGTAGCACAGGGGAATAAGGCGGCTCACGCAAGTCACTTGGCTGTTGTGGTGCATTACAGTTAAAACACTGAACATGGGCAGAATAAAACCTCTGCTTCATCCGTGCTGTAAATGAGCTGGTGTCACATCCGTGAAAGCACAATAAATGTCATTGTTACTTTTCTTAATAAACTTTATGTCTAATGCACTGCAGTAGACAAGTGACTTGTGTCATGACTTGAGAAGCCTACAAACAGCATTATTTAATATAACTCATTAATCCATGACTTATTTTGACAACCAAAGCACACCCACACATCAGCTCTGAGAGCTACAAACCTTCTTATATTTTTCACCATGCTCGCTTCCACTTACTTTTGGCCGTATGTATGTATATGACATGATTTAAAAAAAATATATCGATAGTAGAGGTATCACTATCAATACGCTATCGGAAAAAAAAGTGATACTTACATGTATCGATATTTTTGCACAGCCCTACATACTATACTATAATATTTGATACTATACCACACCGGGCTATGCTATGCTGTACAAATGCTATACGGTGCTATAGTATAGTGTTCTATATTATAATCTATATTATAATATTCTATTTGATATTATTCTATGCTATGCGGTCCTGTACTATATGATGCCATTCCGTTGATTTCTTTAATATTTTACTCCATTATTTTCTATTCTGTCCTGTTGTTGTTGTGTGTGTGTTCAGGTGGCGCAGTGGTGTGTGGAGTACGCTCTGTCTCACGAGTTCTCTCAGGGTCTGGTGTGCTGTTGCGAGCCGTACGCGGCGGCCGCCTGCAGTCTGGCTCTCAGAGTGGCAGATGAGATGGATTTGAGTTTGGGGTTAGAGGTCGGCTACAGAGTCCCACATGAAGACGGCTGCACTCCTGACTCTATACTACGGTACATCACCTTACTTACACACACACACACGATATCATGTGATTTGGCCACTTAAATCACCCTAGCAACCGCCATAGCAACACCCTAACATCACGACAAAAGACAATGGAACCCATTAGAACCCTTTATACATTGAATGTGGCGCGACGTGACATAATGCGACAAACCCATCATGAACAAGGCATTTGTCGTGCCGCATGGGTCTGATGTGGACGGGGTGTAACCGCAGCGTTGTGTTCTCGTGCAGGTTTGTGACCGACAGTCTTCTGCTGGAGGAGATGATGTCCGATCCTCTGCTGCGTCAATACGGCGTTCTGATCATCGATGAGGTTCAGGAGCGTACGGTGGCGACAGACGTTCTGTTGGGTGTGCTGCGTGACGTGTGTCGTCAGCGCTCTGATCTCAGGGTGGTCGTCCTCACCGCTCCAGCCGTCGCTCAGACCATCGCCAGTTTCCTGGGCGAAAGCGTTCCTCACATCAGCGTTCCCTCACAAGCAAACGCTGTAGAGATTGTGTACCGGGAGCCAGGACGTGACCTCATCGCAGCTTCCTGTCACATGATATTGGATCTTCACCGCAGGGGTGAGGAGGGAGATATACTCGTGTTTCTGCCCAGCGTGCAGGTACGTGTCTGATATCACTGCAGTTCTCTCTGTGTGTAAGAGAATCCTGACATCATTCATCTGAGACACACATCCACAACAAAAGAATTACGTTCAAGAAGAAAAGAATTAATAGAAGAATCAGAGGAAGACTAGAAGAGAGGGATGTGAAAGAATGAATCTGACACGCACAGTGAACATACAGACATTCAGCCCAATAGATTCCCTGTTTCTCTGTCTGTGTGGAGATGTTTATTCATCTACAAATACAAAAGCACAGTGTTTACTATAGATTAACTACTGTAACTACAAAAACGCTAGCAAAAGTTACTTGTGTTTCTATACAACGTAATTATAAAAAACAATAAACAAACATTAATCATTAACCTAACTAAAGATTTTTTTAAACATTATGGAGAATATAATGGAAACACCCTAAATGTCCCCAAAGGATTGTTATTGTACAAACACACACACACACACACACACACACACGCACACACACACACACACACACACACACATGTTTGTGCAGCTATCTTTATGAGGACATACATTGACGCTCTAGCCCGTCACCCTAACCATCAGAACTACATGCCTGACCCTAAACCTGATTATAACCTAAACCCTAAAACCAAGTCTTCACCCTCAAACAGCCCTTTAAAGGGGTCTCTGGAAGTGAGGACCGGCCAAAATGTGCTCACTTTACTCTCCTTGTCCTCACACCGCTGGTCTACACCTCAAACCGGTCCTCACAAATATAGATGTACAAGTACAACACACACACATCCTCTCCTTTTGTCAATAGTGTCACACCTCTTTCAGTGTCTTGAGTAAACTGACCTCATTACTGTACTGAGTCTCATCATACAGTATGAACAACTGAAGACTGAGTCATCACAAACACACACATTATACACATTTTTTAATATTTTATTTAAGTCCACTTAAAAGAAATGATTTACAGGGACATAAATACTATAGATGCCGTCAAATACATATGAAAACATTGCTGGACCAGTGGCATACAACAAATGTACACAATATACCACTCAGTTGTTAGGGATATAAATGGCGTCGTCTCCACCATATACTGCGGCTGCCTATAATAGCAGACAAAGCGCAGTATTTTGCTAGCCGCTTGGCCCTCTTTTTTGACATCCCGAGCTGTTGAAGTCCTCGTACAACCAGCCTATGTGTGTGTCCCAAGCTGCCAAATATAAAAACAAGCAATCGACTCCGATAACCCAACTCTGCGATGGTGTCCAAAAGAGGTTGGTGTTTAATGACCTTAGTCATAAAGGCTTCCTCCAAACTAGAGTCAAAAGTACAAGCAACCTCCAAAACAATCACCTCTTTACACACATTATTGATCACAATAACATCTGGTGTGTTCGCAGATAAATGTGAAAAGATTTCTGGATCACGATCAATACACTGGAACATGGAAGAATGTTTATACATTATTACTTCAGGTGAAAGAAAGCTTGATATGTCCTTTGTTATGAGATCCACTATTCTGTCATGGCGTGCTATAGTATACATCCCCTTATAAGCACGACAGCCTTTTAGAATATGTGGCAGTGTTTCAACAGTCTGATCTGTAGTATGATGCAAACAACGAGGAACCTGAGCTTTAGGAAACCACATGGAGAGATTGAGTCTGGTAGGAAGTACCTGTAATCTAGCTTTTACCGTAAAAGTAATAATGTACTCACTTCACAAAGTGTTCTTCAAACTTGAGTGAGAGCCAGAGTGGTCAGCAGAGGGGAGGCATGCCAGTTTCCCTGAAGTTTCAATCCAACCCAGTGTTGTTTTTGGAGATGTTGATGTAAATCCAAAAGTGAACGTCATATCCCTGCAGATGTTAACGAGTGACTACTGTCACCACATGTGGCTGTTGCTTTAACAAAGGTCAAAGGGTCAGTAATAATGTCTTCTGAGACTTTCACAGACCTGGAGTCAGACCGCACCCACTCCAGTGATACTCCAGATCGAACACAAAGATCATTCAAGTCCGGCCAAAAACACCAAAACCAGCCAATTGAGTGTCAAGTTTCCCACTGGATTTCCTTATGAAACCAAGGAAGTGGGGCTCCGACTCCTTGGCCAACGGCACCCTGCGTTGTCTTAGATCCAAGAACAGGGAGGATCGGGCCAACTCCCTGACATCTTTATCATCGTTATTCAGCATGTTCAGAAGATGGGAAATGCGCATGTCACATTTGGTACCCCCAACCCTCCCGCCCATTGAGGATGACAGATAATATCACGAGTGTTATGTGTATTAAGTCCAAACCACTTTCGCACTAAGCTTACTGTTTTGTTATTCATGTCACTCAACACTTTTTGTTGAATATGGACATTGGAGAACAGGTGTTGTACTTTAGGCAGTGCCACCTGTCTTATAGCCTCTATCTTCATGGTAAGTGGCAGTGGGCATTTGTCAATCAAATCTAACTTAGTTAAAAATTCAGACTCAACGATGTTCACATGCTCTTAACATTCTCCTGCGATGTTCATTCTATGTCCAAGATAAGTGTATGTTTCATAAAGAGAATATACGCGCAAAGATTGTGTTGCTACTGTAAACTCAGGACTTTTATCAGTTTTTGAATGATACCACCTGTTCCCTCCACTCATTTAGTGTCTTTAATCTCCAGACCAGAGCACTTCAGACAAGAGTCCGTTCTCGCCAGCATACTTTCCATCACGCTCTCTTCTCTGGAGGCTATCTGGACATCATCTGCGTAGCCCTGTATAGGTTTAAAAACACTAGAGTATTTGTGTTCAGCTGATGAGAATAAGGACGTGTCTCAGTGTTCATGCGTGTAAACAGTCATGAACGTGTGTGTGTTGTGTTGTCAGGTGATCAGCGAGTGTTGTGCGCTGCTAGAGAAGGAGTGTGTCTCACGGAGCGCTCATGCGAACTCACTGCGGGTTCTGCCGCTGCACGTGGATCTCAGCGCTCCGGCAGCGCAGCAGGCGTATGAGGTGGAGGAGACGCATCAGGAGGAGTGTGTGAGACGCAGGGTCGTCCTCGCCGATGTTTTGGGAGAATCGTCCTTCTCTCTCAACAACATCCGCTACGTCATCGACACTGGACTTCAGCTGAAAACCGTGAGTCCGTCCACATCTCGCAAACACCTCACGGATTAAACTCCTCCATCATAAACGCGGATTAAACTCCGTCCACCTCCACAGATCTACAACCCACAAATCAGAGCCGATTCACAGGTTCAACAGCCAATCAGCAAACAGCAGGCGGACGCGCGCTCTCGACGGGTGAGCAGTGAACTGTCAGGTGAGGAAACGCAGCCGTGTTAATGCACCGATCACGTGTTGATGTTGTGACGGCGTGATGACGGCGTGCTCTGCTGCAGGCGTGTGCGTGCGGCTGTACTCACAGTCCGTGTATCAGGATGAAATGTCTGAATGTCGTCGTCCGGCTGTCATGGAGACCAATCTCAGTCATCTGGTGCTGCTGCTCAAGAGACTGGACATCGCTGACATGGGCCAGTGCAAGTTCCTCGATCGACCGGGTGAACGCTCTCTCTCTCTCTCAATGTTCCAGAAGATGTTTGTGTGTAAATGATGAAAACATGACTGTGTGTATGTGTGTGCGGGTGCACAGCTCCTGAAGCCCTGATGCAGGCTCTGGAGGATCTGGATTATCTCGCGGCTCTGGATGATGATGGGAACCTATCAGAGGTCGGGATCATCATGTCGGAACTTCCTCTGGAGCCTCTGTTAGCTAAAGCTCTCATCGCTTCCTGTGAGTTTGACTGCGTCAGTGAACTGCTCACCATCGCTGCAATGATCACCGGTACGACGTCAGCCTTCGTCTACTGTTTATCATCTCTCTCGCTGTCACGAAACATCTGTTGTTTGTCTGTTTGCAGCTCCGTCGTGTTTTATAACACCTCCACCGAACAAAGAGGAAGCGGCCGCCACACACAGACGCCCCCTGCTGCATGCGGACGGAGATCACATGACCCTCATTAACATCTATAATGCTTATCGGGAGCGTGAGTGTACATGTGTGATCTTCTGATTCAACCTCAGAATCAACCCTTACATCTGATTGGCTGATGTCTGCTTGTGTTTATCTCCTGCCGTAGAATTCTGTTTCTAACGTTTTATGTCCTCAGATAATGAAGACGAGGTCTGGTGCCGGACCAACTTCCTGAACGCTTCTGCGCTGCGATTGGCTGTGGTAATAAGGGCGGAGCTACTGGAGGTGATGCAGCGAATCGAGCTGCCCGTATCTTCACCTGCCTTCGGTTGCCAAGACAACTGCACTAATATAAAGAGAGCTCTGATCTCAGGCTTCTTCCTGAAGGTGAACACTGACTCTGGATCAGTTGTCTCACTATAATTTACTCATACTTCACGAGGACAGTACACAGAACATCTAAGTTTGATATGATTCTAAAAAAATGTTTAATGTTCAGAAGACACAAATTCAATCGAATGCATTACACTAAATTACAACACAGTGTGTTTGTCTGTAACATGTCCTTAATTGGCTTTGTCATATTTTGTGTGTATTTCAGTTGTAAAGTATTTTTGATCTTGGTGAAGATGCTCTATATGACTCAAACCTGACACGATGGTTACGTGTTGATGTTAGTCCCATGTCTTCTGTTGGATGTTCAGGTTGCTCATGATGTCGACGGCTCGGGGAACTATCTTCTCCTCACTCACCGTCACGTGGCTCACCTGCATCCGTTCTCATCGTATCTGTGTCGCCGTCCGCGGCTCAACCCACCCAGCTGGGTCCTTTATCACGACTTCACCATCTCACACGACAACTGCATCTGTGTCGTATCAGAGATTCATCCTCAGATGTAAGTCTGACTTGCGCTTTCCTATGTCCAGTGAACGGTGGTTTTTGATGAGCTATTTTCCCCTGTGCAGGATGGTGGAGTTGGCACCTCAGTACTATCTGGGGAATCTTCCAGCCAGCGAGGGTCGAGATCTTCTGATGGCGCTCAGACAGAGTTTATGTCCTCCAGATGAAGCTCAGGACAGAAGTCATGAAGACGCTGATGAGGATGAGGACAACACCACAGACACACAGTGTGTCATACAGTGACTCAATGAATCTCATCAGATTCACTTCTATAACTGAAGTGCTATAATATATATATTTATATATTTTTAATAGCCAAACAATTTGATTAAAAAAAGAACCCGTGAGTGAGAAAGGATTTAGGTGTAAAAACCTTTTCATTTGGTATAAATTTATTATGAATGGATTTGTGAAAGAATAATGTCATGGATTCCTAATTGATAAAGATTTGTGTGGTCAGTGGTGATGATGTCATAACCACACACTTGAATGCTGGATGTTTGTGTCAGATGTTTCCTTTGTTCTTTCTACTGTTTACTCTTGGTTTTTCACTTTATTTTTCTCTGTGTGAGTCTGCTTTTAATACACTGGATAATCTGAACACTAATTAAATGTTGTGGAGCTTCTGTAGCACTTTTGATTTGAACGCGTGTTTGTTATTTTACTTTTATCAACGTCATCGAAAGAAAAAAGTTATACTATGACTAGTTTTTTTTATCACGTGACGCGCAAGATCCAACGATTCTTTTTTTTTTTTTTTACCGCGGCCGCGAAGTCTCACTCCCCGTGAGATTACGACGCCCCTGTTTTCCCCAACAAAGGTTAGGTAGGTGGGGGGCGGGATTTAGAGATAGTGACCAATCACAAAGCAGCATCCTAAGTGATGAACCAATCAGACGTAGGGTAGTCGTAATCTCACGGGGAGTCGAATTTCGGGGCTACCTCGCGGGGTGTCAAACTGTAAACGTGTTCCCTGTCGCTGAATGAGCTGAAAATGCATTAGTTTTCTATCACAATAATATCGTTTCACTTCAGAAGACATTTATTAACCTAATTGAGCCATTTAATAATAGATGTGTGTGCTTTTTGGAGCTTCAACCTTTTGCGCCCGATAAGACGAAATGCCGGCTTTTAGGTATAAAATGATTTGTGTTCGTCTATGAAAATGAAGAATACATCAGAGATGACATGATGGGTGAGTAAATGATGAGAGAATGTTCTTGTTTGAGTGAATTATTCGAGTTTAGACACTGAAACTAGATCAGACCTCTGCAACAACAGCGACACCTGCGGACAACAACCTGAAATGCACATTCACTGTGACATCACTCCACTAATTCAGAAAAACAATCAAAGACATCTCTGAGGAATTATTGAGATGTAATCCTAGCGTAAAAACACGATCTCTGTCACTCTGTACACAGACAGAAGATGGAGGAAAAAAGACGTTCATCATCTCTGTTACTGCGGTGATCATTAAAACATCTGCGCAACTGAACACACCGCAAAATATCATGTCTATTTATTTGATATGAAACACTCAGGACCGGTATCAACACATGTTGATACAGTTAAAAGAAACATATATAAAAATACATCAAATATAGAAAATACATAGATAGGTTTGTGTTTCTGCACATTGACAGATGAACAGCCAAACATAGAGCTCTGAATACCCTCTGAATTGAACATTAACTGAATGATTGTTGCTGCACATATGGACATTTCCTAGATTAATTTAAACCAGCAGTCTATATTTCACACGATCAGGTGTTGAAATAATCCAGCGTTGTTCAAAGAGTACAAAACACAGAGAAATGTAGCTTAAAGAATCTTCACAGTGCTCAGGGACGCTGAAATCATGTCATGACTTTGTGATGGGAGACGATTTTATTTCACTCTACCAGGCACACGACATCTCCGAGGCAGCGTCACTATTACGTCTGGTTCGAACCGGAGACCAGCCGTATTCTGATTGGGCGTCATCCGTCAGATGTGCCCGCCCCCAGCGTGACGTGTTTCTGAGGCCCCGTTGTTTCCCTCTGAAGCTGCGAGGCTTCACACTCATCTGCAGAAAACCATTAAACATTCACAGATATACACATTCACTTCAGTACAACAACACAATGATAACACCATTTACAATGACATAAACATTAAACGTGCAGAAATAAGACTGATGTTTGAGGAGGAATCTGCATGGAGAGTTTCATGAAAACTGACCTGCACAAATACAGACGTGTTCATGTGCAGTGCTTCCACACGTTCATTCAGCGTCTGCATCCACTCCACGTGTTCAGAGATACACTGCTTCATACCATCATGATTCTGTCATCACACACACACAGAGCGTGACACTCGGCTCATACACAAACACACAACATGACTGTAAATGTGATGAAGAAAGAGAAGTGAACCCCAGATAAAGAGTGTTTGAGCTCGACGGCAGTCAGACGGATGTGCTCCAGTTTATCCATGTGTTCTGAGAGTCTGTCCTCAAACTCCTGCATCATCATCAGACCTTCATCCCTCACCCGAGCATCTCTGACAGACATCCTACACACACACACACACACACACACACACGCACACACACACACACACACACACACACATGTCTGGTTTATTATCTCCGTGGGGACAGTTAATAGGCGTAATGTTTTTTATACTGTACAAACTGTATATTTTATCCCCTAACCCTAAACCTGAAGATCATAGAAAACTTTTTGCATTTTTAAATAAAAAAATATATATATTGTTCTGTACAATTTATAAGCTTTTTTGCCCATGAGGACCTCAATTTTGGTCCCCACAGTGTTGGTGTGCATTCAGGTTTAGGTCCCCACATAACATATAAAAACATGAACACATGCACACACGATTGTCAGCATTCATAGAGGAATAAAACACACTGACAGACCAACTGGGTCATGTTGTCACACCTGTTTTTATGTTTTGTATAGTAATTAATTAAAGTAAGTAATTCATTTAAATATCTGTTATTCAGGTTTTGTATGAAGACTTTTGGTATTTCTAAATGTTTTCTGTGTTGCTTTAAAATGGTTCATTTGTAAAATATTTTGATGAAGAGTCCATTTTAAATACATGAATGTTCATGTCCATTTGTTGTTATTTATTCTTGTGTCAGTAAACAGGACAGGAGTTTGGCATGATGTCATATTACTGTGTGACAACATGCCCCACTATATAATATTCAATAGATTAACATTCACAGAAGATTTAACATATTTTAACAGGATAACTACAATGTAAAAACGGATAACGTAGGCTACTGGCAGAAAATTACCAGTACATTTTCTTTTACGGACATTTACGTTAATGCTAAAATGTAATTTAATGCAGTGCAAAATGTAAAATATAAGTAAAACAACAGTTAAAATGAATACGGAAAATTCCTTCATATTAATACAGTATATTGTGCCCTACTTTTTACGGATTTTTTTTAACAAAACACGTTATGACACTGCAATACATGAACACATAAACATGCAAACATACATTTAAGCTTAAGATGTGAAGTGATGTTTCTGAAAAAAAAATTCAAATTGATTTTATGCTTAAAACAAGAAAAATAAAATGCAAGAAGAAATTCATTTTGAAGTGCACTGTTAACTGAAAGGAGTTTTCGATGAAGAGTATTAAAGATAAACACACGTTCATGTAAATAACAATAAAATAATCAGAACTGACTTACATGTTTTCATGCATGTTTGCTCCACGAAATCAAACGATATGAGTCAAACAAACATTAAAATGAAGAATCGCACACACAAGTTCAGATAACACAAAAGAAACGATCAGCTGAAAGTTTAAAGTGAGAAATACACTCGTGTTAAAACAACATATACTCGCTTTATACACGGAGAAATACACACCTTTTATTCACAGTTTATTCTGCGATCGAGCCGAAGCTGATGTTCTTCTTCTTTGATTTTATTGGAAAAAATGATCGGAATTCACGCACCGAGACACGTCACCACGTGCGCTCGCGCGCACACGCACAGCTACGCTCTTGAACTGAGCAAAACGTGAAATTTTAGGGAACAGCCCACAAACTAAATGATGCTTATTTGAAAACGCAGGGAGGTTTGTGTAGAAAACACCGTTAGCTCAGTAAAACAAAGTGAGAAGTACGTTGTACCTCTAGTACATATGACAATAAAGAACTTGAACTTGAATAACAATAGCGCGTTTGAACACGTTTGCAGTGGCGCTATTGTTCATGAATCATCCATCCTTTGAAAATCCTTCGAACACACAAACATGACTGGACCCTTCACTTTATTTCAGACGAACAGCAACACTGATGTGATGTGGGTAAATCACCTCATGTGACGGGCCGCTTAGAATCTGCGTCTGTTTCTAGAGACCTTAAAGATCTGGAAAATGTGTTTTGGTACTGTACTTTCGTCGTATATATGCAAGTTGTTAACGTTTAGGTGAAGCACCGAGATAACATCAGACATATTGGGATGTGTTCAATGAAGATGGGAAAGATTATCGTTGTTTGTGTGTAATTGTGACTTTGAAAAGAATGGGCTGAATCAGATTTTATGAGCAAGGCAACTGACTCTAAAGGGCCAACCCTTACAAAACATTAATTTCACATGTGCAAAAACATGTTAATTCACATGTGTGATGATGTGAGTTTTTACATGTCACATAACGTTGTGTAGTACAGAGTAGATGAAGTCTATGGCATCACAAACACCAGCGATGCAGCTTAATTCTTTTCTCTTTTTATTCTTCTGATCAGGCACTAAAGCAGTTGTGAAGGAGAAGCTCATGAATAAAGCCACATTCACACACACACACACACACACACACACACACACACACACACACACACACACACACACACACACACACACACACACACACACACACACACACCACACACACACACACACACACACACACACACACACACACACACACACACACACACACACACACACACACACACACACACACACACACACATAATCTACTTCCGGCTTCTGACGTCACACAAGGGGCGGGGCTTGACCTTACATGGAGTATTTGCACAATACCTCACTTCCTTGCCAGCTGCCATTGCTGCACACACACGCGCGCGCGCGCGCAGACTGAAGCGCGACTGCTCAGAGGAAGAGGGAAGCAGCTGGAGATCTCAGTGCGTCTCACTCATGGCTCAGTCAGCAGGCAGTATGGAGACGGATCTGGCCAGCAAGCGGCTCCACTCGAGGTAAGAACAGACATCAGCGGGGGCGGGGGGGATGTCTGTCAGGACACACACACACACACACACACACACACACACACGGCTGGATAACAGCACACATGTGAAGCTGTGCAGGTCTGCACATACGTGTTCAAGATCACATGAGATCTCACGATTGTGTCGTCACTTCACCCAATAAGTGTTGATTTCGGGCTGATTTGGCAGAAGCGTGACACCACAGACGTTCTTGTGGATTTGTCCGTCCGCAGGAAACTTGAAGGACGAGTGTGTTGTGTGTTACTGTAAGTGATTGTGTTGTGTGTTAACAGCGTTCAGTGTAAAAGGGAGAATTCTGTCATCATTTCTTCATCCTCATGTCACGTCGGACCTGTGTGAGTTTCTTCTTCAGAACACAAAAGAAGATATTTTGAAGAATGTGGATTATCAAACAACACTGAACTCCATTGACTTCCATTGTGTGAACAAAACCACGGAGACTTTTCTCAAAATATCTTCTTTTGTGTTCCACTGAAGAAAGACTCACAAACAAGTTTAAATACCACATGAGAGAGAATAAATGTTGACAGAATTGTGTGTGTGTCAGAAGGTAAAATCAAGGTTTGTGCAGGTGTTTAATTGTGTATTAGTGATGTGTTGTGTGACTCATCTACACTTCAGCGTCTGTAGACTCGACTTCATTCACTGCACATCACTGTGACTCACGACGACGACGACGACGATGATGATGATGATGATGCTTTATTAGATTATACACCAAACATCAGTGAAGTCACACAATCCATGAGCAGCTGAGGAACAGAAGGAGCTGTTGTGTCGTCTCTGAAATGAAACGTTTAATTCAGCAGTTGAACTCTGTTGTGATGGAGTCTTTCTGAATCTGAAGCGGGGTTGAACTGGTCTGAGTCTCTGTTTTAGTCCGCGGCAGTCGTTCTTCATTTCTGACTTCTCTGAGGAGATCTGATGTGTAAACCAGAAACAATGAAGATCTTTAGTTTGGTTTCTGTGATCCGCTGGAGCGGGACTTTAAGGAGGTGCTTTATGTGGCATTCCTATGTTTGCTTTTGCAATGACCTCGTTTACATCTGACTGGACGTTTTCTGGAGGATTTTGAGGAACTCGACAAAATCTGTTCACATTAAACCAGATCATTCACATGACTCCACTGAAATTGAACATTTATATACTGTACAGATTACACAGAGCGATATACTGCATGCGACGGTTTTATTTGTTGATAAGACAGTAAACAGCTGTTGATACAGGATCATTTCATATGTCAGAAGTCTCAGAATTCATTAGGATCTAGTTCATGTCAGTGTGTGTACATCCCATTAGCTGTAATTCTGGATTAGTGAGGAATAATCCACAAATCCATTAGAAAGAGCAGACTCACATCTGTGTGTTTAATCAGAGACACAAACACAACATCACATGTGACGCACACACAGCTGTGAGGTGTTAAATATGGATTTAGCTCGTGTCATACATAGGGATGTAACGGTTCACCGTGAGCCGGTTGAAAATCGGTTATAATGAGTGACGATTCAAATCGGTTGAGGTGTGAACTGAATCGCAATACATTTTTTGAACAGCAGGGGCCGCTATTTTCACTGCAAACCTAAACGTGGACATGCTGATATTTCTTAAATGCAAAAAAATCCAAGAAAAGCACAGACAGTATTAGTTTGTTTATATTAAAGAGACTTTTTCTATTATTAATTTGTTTTAAAATTGCAGTTTAGTTTTGTTATTTGAAATAAAAAAAATATTATACAAAGAAACGTGAAGCATTTAAGACATAATGCAAGGGAAGTTGTTCATTTCTAATTTGTTTCAACTCATTTTGTAAAAATAAATCGCATCGTGAGATCAGAATCGTGAATCGCATCGCGAGCTGAGTGAATGGTTACATCCCTAGTCATACAGCGCTCTGCCATCAGACTGATGCTGAGATCAAACGTGACATGATGATGATGTCAGTGGTCTCGTGATGACACTGACGGTGAGTGTCTACAGGAAGTGTGCCAGATAAACACAAACAACACTGAACTTGTTTCTATATACACTTGAACTTGACTGTATGTTTTCAGAAGAAAACTGAAGGTATACATTATTATTTTGAGTTCAAAAGAGGTCTGCTAATAGCGCACTTGTCTAAACTTGGTTTTTGTTTTGTTAGGACTGTTATTGTCCATTTCTGTTCTTCTGTTTGAAGAGAAACATCGGAGACAAAGTTGATACTTAAACACAACAGAGAAGTGCTTTAACTCTCCTCTGAGCAGTGTTGTTCTTCTCGACTCTGTTGATCATCACCTCACTCATTTTTACTGGAGAGATTTTAATGTTTCAACTGAGTTTATTTCTCTATCAGATCTGTAATAAACTCATTTTTGTAAGAATTCTTTCAGGACTTACACACATTGACTGTGTGTGTGTTTGTGAGCGTGTGTGTGTCCCCACGGAGATAATAAACCAGACGTGTGTGTGTGTCAGCAGGTGCAGTATTATGGTGTCCTTCAGGAGAATTAGAGCAGCGGTCAGCGTGTGTGTGTCGTCACGCAGGATTCACCCGTTCAGTACTGTGTGTGTGTGTGTGTGTGTGTGTGTGTGTGTGTGTGTGTGTGTGTGATAGGGAGGTTTGTTGGAGTTTGGCTCAGTTCAGCTGTTGTGTATTGTGAGATGATGTCGAGTGCAGCGTGTCCTCTCAGCGCTGCTCAGATAGCTGTGTGTCGTCTTCTTCATCACGGCCCTCGACCGCAGGCCACCCTGAGACCTCTGAATCTGGAACTCAACGTTTATGTTGAAACAGCTCGCAGCAAACCGAAATGCAGGTACATGCGGATGTGTGACGGATGTCTGCTTCTAGAAAGGTGACAACACACGTGACTGTGTAGCTGTGTAGAATATGAATGAATAATAAGGACTGAACCAGCAGCATCTTCATCATTTGAGGTCAGTCCAGTTACCGTCTTTACACAGCAGTTGTTTTTTGGTGGATCGATGACCATTTTTTGTTGTAGTTTTACTACAAATACTAAAGTATGTTTACTGCTGTAAGGGTTTGGACTGACCTTGGTGCTCAGAACACCCTAGCAACCACATAGCAACACACCCCGGCAACAACAACTCAATGTAGCGGCAGCAGCACACGGTACTTTGAAAAAGCTGAAGGAATGGAGTTGAATATTATTACAGATGAATGTAGAGGAAAGAATCTTCCGAGGTGACTCAGAATTCCTCTCTGAACCACAGCGCTGAAGACTTGAACAACAGCCAAACCATCTCTGTTTCTCACATTACTGGAAAAAACCATTTCACGAGCTGAGCAGAGTCCTGTGAAAGGCCAGAGCTCTCCAGCATCTTAATCATAACACACAGCTTTTACTTTTCATTTCTTCAACATGCAGTGCACAATATAATGGCCATGATCAGGGACAGTATTTGCTTTCAATGCTCTCTCAGATCAGATTGAATCATCCTAATGTGATGTATGTGCCACAAATGAGCTAAAGACTAAAGCTTGTTCAAGGATTTATTTGACGAAATTATTTGCTAAAAGTCAAACTACAGCACATCAGGGATATGGGTTTTATATTTAAAATGCATTGAAAAACAAAAAGCTGACAGTAAAAAACAAACATGTCCTGTTGTTAGAACATCTGAAAATAAATCCTAGTGAAAATATTTATAATTGTAAACTTTAATAACATGATGCGTTTACTGCCCAAACAATCCTAGTTTATTTTAAAGTCTAAAGCATCAAAGGAATGTTCTGTGTCGGCCTGGAAAAGTGTGTGTGTGTGTGTGTGTGTGTGTGTGTGCACGTGTTTGTGTGTGTGCGTGTTTGCGTGCGTGTGTGTGTGTGTGTGTGTTGTACTTGTACATCTATATTTGTGAGGACCGGTTTGCGTTGTAGACCAGCGGTGTGAGGACAAGGAGAGTAAAGTGAGCACATTTTGTCCGGTCCTCACTTCCAGAGACCCCTAAAACCTGAATGACCTAAATACCTCCTGAATACACACCAACACATGGGGACTCGTGTCACCGTGGGGACCAAAATTGAGGTCCTCATGGGCAAAAAAGCTAATAAATTGTACAGAACGATATTTTTTACAAATCTAAAAATGCAAAAAGTGTTCTATGATCTTTAGGTTTAGGGATAGGGTTAGGGATAGGGGATAGAATATACAGTTTGTACAGTATAAAAACATTACGCCTATGGACTGTCCCCACGGGGATAGTAAACCAGACGTGTGTGTGTGTGTGTGCGTGCGTGTGTGTGTGTTGTCAGGATGGAGGCGTCGTGTCTGGAGTTGGCTCTGGAGGGCGAGAGGTTGTGTAAAGCGGGTGATTTTAAGGGTGGTACAGCGTTCTTTGAAGCAGCAGTCCAGGTGGGAACAGAAGATTTAAAGACGCTCAGCGCCATTTACAGTCAGCTGGGAAACGCTTACTTCTACCTGAAGGAGTACGCTAAAGCCCTGGAGTATCACAGACACGACCTGACGCTCGCTCGGTAACATCTGGCAAACACTAACACTAGAGTCACTCTGGATGACTGGTGATGCGAGTTCATGTAGTGATGTCATTCTGATGTCATCAGGACGATAGGTGATCGCATCGGTGAAGGGAAAGCCAGCGGGAATCTGGGAAACACACTGAAGGTTCTGGGCAGATATGATGAAGCAGCTGTTTGCTGTCAGAGACATCTGGACATTTCTCAAGAACAGGGAGACAAGGTGAGACCACCAACAGCCGCCATATTGAACAGGTCAACACCGACAAGGGAAAAACAGCATAAAAACACACATCTCTCTCATCTCATATTCTACTTAACTGAGAAGTTTGGTCAGTATATAAGAAAACCTGATTTAAGTTTATTGGTAAGCTTCTCAAATAAATACATGTTTAGACTTTTCAATCTGAATTCATTTTTACATTGTAAAAACATCGGTTATGATGAACCTTGTGTTGGATTGAGTTCGTGATGTCAACATTCCTCTTATGTGTGATGTGGTGTCATGTTTGGATGTTGTGGATTGTTGTGACAGGTGGGCGAGGCTCGGGCGCTGTATAACATGGGAAACGTGTTTCATGCGAAGGGTAAACAGCAGTTGTGGGGGAGTTCACAAGACCCCGGAGATCTTCATCCTGATGTGAGCGATACTTTACAGCGAGCCACGGCCTTCTACGAGTGAGTCTGACGCGACACACGCACACACACACACACACACACACACACACACACACACACACACACACACACACACACACACACACAAGACATGAATATATCTGAGGTGTGATGAAGAGAATCCACTGAGACGTGTGCTGCTATCAGCGGCGTTTAACAGAAGCTTAAACAGCACATAAATGAGCCGCAGAGAGACCAGAGGTGTCCGACTGTGACATCATCATCATCATCATCTGCTCCCTCATGTGTGTCTCTGTTTACTGACAAACACACAACCTGAAAATCTGCTCCTCTGACAGAGAACAACACAACACTGACCTCAAAAAGAAACCCTGCTTCTACGGAGTTTAAAAAATCTATCTTTACCAATTACAGCATTTTTTAAGATTGTGTCTTAAAGTGACAGTGCTCCCATTCTTTCCAGTGTTAAATTCTGTCATCATGTATTCACTCTCATGTCAAACCTGTGTGAGCTTCTTTCTTCTGCACAACACTAAAGAAGATATTTTGAAGAATGTCGATCATCAAACAACACTTCACCCCATTGACTTCCATTGTGTGAACACAAAACCACTGCGACATTTCTCAAAATATCTTCTGTTGTGTTCCACTGAAGAGAGACTTGCATTCAGATTTACAACCACATGAGGGAGAATAAATGATGAGAGAACTGAGATTTTTGTGTAAATCTTTTGTTTGATTCCTGTGGCGTCTCCGATTGGTGGATGTCTCTGTTGGGCATTATGGGTAGTGTAGTTCTGTACCCTGCTATGTGTCTTCCACAGAATTATAATCTCTAAACAAGAGCTCTGTAGATGTTATTGATGAAGCTCTTGAGTCGTGTGTTGTGAAATGAAACGCAGACGTGATGAAGATGAAGATTGTGACTCTTCTGTAGGATGAATCTGGCTCTGGTGAAGGACTTGGGAGACCGAGCGGCTCAAGGCCGGGCCTTTGGTAACCTTGGCAACACGCATTACCTGCTGGGTAATTTTGTTGAGGCCATCAAGTTCCACAGAGAGGTACGGCAGCCCTCACATCTGTGAAATACACGCGCGCTTTTCCCCTCGAACTGTGTGTTCTCGTTCATGTTTGTGTTTAAAGTCACACACAAGCCCTTCTTGGTATTCACAGCGTCTCTCCATTGCCAAAGAATTTGGTGACAAGGCGGCCGAGCGGCGAGCGTACAGTAACCTAGGCAACGCCCTTATATTCCTCGGCCAGTTCAGCGCAGCAACAGAGTATTACAGGTGAGCACGGCGCCATCTACAGGAGCCGACGCACAAACACAACTGATGTGCTCATCATCTCAGTGTCTACACAAATACACCAGAGCAAGCACAGACAGCTGGAATGACTGCACGCACTGGTCTCATGTTTAGATGTCGTGTGGTTTCTCTTGTGTTCAGGAAAACCCTGCAGCTCTCTCGGCAGCTGAAGGATCAGGTGATGGAAGCTCAAGCGTGTTACAGTCTGGGAAACACATACACGCTACTGCAAGAGTACGACAGAGCCATCGAACATCACCTGAAACACCTGATCATCGCTCAAGAGCTCGGAGACAGGTCTCAACGCACGCACACACACACGCACACGCACGCACGCACACACAGTAGATGTTCAGTCGTGTTCTCTCTCTCCCTGTGTGTGTTGTAGGGTTGGCGAGGGTCGGGCGTGTTGGAGTTTGGGTAATGCTTATGTTTTATTAGGAAATCACCGTCAGGCTTTACATTACTCTAGAAAACATCTGGCCATCTCCAGAGAGGTGAGTGATGTCATCCTCATGTGCTCTCCTGCTGCGCTCATCATGAACTCATTTCTCTCTCTCTGTCAGATCGGCGACAGAAACGGAGAGCTGACGGCCGGGATGAATGTAGAGGAGCTGATGGAGGTGATTGGTGTGAAGGACGCTGATCTCTCTCCAGCTGAGGCTGAGTTTAAAGTTCAGGGTATGAGCTAAACTCTCTTAACTTTATCAGAATGTATGTTTATTTTCATACACATCATTTGTCAAATTCAAACTCACTTAACTGTGCAGTGAACTCTGGCAAAATCCCCCAATCCTCTGTAAACATGCAAACTGAGTTTCAGATAATAGATCATACCATCTTCAGAGGTAACACTTGATCATTTGTGACCTCTTCACAGGAGCCAGACCCAAATTCAGTAAGAGGAGCAGTGTGGACAGTGTTGAGCTGTGGAAGTACGGCTCTGAGAAGGTCAAACACAACACACAACAACACAATACACATCAGCTCACTCAGAGAATCTACACATTCAACAAATCATCACAAGCATTTAATGACAACTGTGTGTGCGTTTGTTGCTTGTGTGTGTGTGCGGGTGCACGTGCGTGCGTGTGTGTGGGTCCTTGTGCGTGTGTGTGGGTCCTTGTGCATGTGTGTGGGTACTTGTGCATGTGCGTGCGCGTGTGGGTGCATGTGCGCATGCGTGTTTGTGTGCACGTGTGTGTCCATGTGCATGTGCGTGCGTGCAAGCATGTTTGCGTGCGTGTGTGTGTGTGGGTCCATGTGCATGTGTGTTTGTGTGCGGGTCCATGTGCATGTGCGTGCGTGCGTGCATGTGTGTGACAGAATGGAGATGCTGCAGGTGTTAATGGTGGATTGAGAAGATCAAAGCATCAGCTGTCTCACTGCAGCACGGGAGAACACACAGACAGTCCATCATCAGATGACAGACAGTGGCTTGACTCACCTGTGGACACTGATGACATCACCGTTCATGTCACACTTCCAGTGAGTGTCTGTCTTTCAGTCTCCGTGCCTGTCTGTACATCTGCTGTTTGTCTTTCTCAGAGTCTGTATGCGGGCTCAATGTCTGTATCAAAGCCTGTCTGTCATCTTTTGAATTTGTCTGTCAGTTCTGCTGTCTGTTGTGTTGACGTGTGTAATTCTGAGGTGTCATCAGTATTTGAGGTCCGGCTGTGATGATGATGATGGTAGCACAGGTCAGACGTGTTTTTAATTGAGTTTTAAAATGTTTCTCTGTTGAAGGATACACACAGCACTGCTTTCATGCTTCTGTCTCTAGTGTCTCAAATCATTCACTACACACTACACACTACACACTTATAAGTGTATGATATGAGACACTCTAGCACACTGCTGTATGAATGTGTTTCATTTAAACACACAACAACATGAAGCTCCGCCCCTTCTGTCACGACCTGTATGTGTGTGCACGTGTGAGTTTAACCAAAGGCTGTTGAGGTTTCTATGGAAACCATGATGTTATTTGATCAAAGACCTTTCACGGCCCATTTTCTCTCTCTGTCTCTGTCTCAATTTTAATTTCAAGGTACTTTATTGGCATGATTGCGTGTTCTTACAATATTGCCAAAGCATTGAACATATAACAAAAGACATACGTTAAGTACAAACATGAGATTAAAATTAAACTAAGGTGCTGAGTAAGGCATAGACAGTAGATCTCTCAGTGTCTCTCTCTCTCAGTGAGAGTGAATATTTGAAGTAAATGCTCCGTGGGATCAGACATCAGTGAAGGTGTAGTGAGAGAGTGAGCGGTGGATTCAGACTCGAGCTGAACGTGAGGCTTTTATGCACATGATTCTAATGTGACTTCATTTACAGATGAAGTGTGTATGTTGTGATGTTTACATACTGCACACAGAGGCGTGTCTTTCATTCTGTATTTCATTGGCTGGAGAATGAATGAATGTTAAAGATTTGGAGTGTTCCGATGATGTGCTCATGAATGTGAGCGCTGTCGTTTGTTCATGTGATGGCAGTAAAGGACAGGAGAGAATCACAGTAACACGGTCATGTGTGGCACGTCTCACACTGTTATTGATCTTGTGCACTAATATGTGAAAGATCAAAAACTGATGTGTGCGATCAGATGAAAGGTGATTGTGATGCTACACACAGAGCTGTAGAGATTGTGATAAGAGCTCACACGAGTCACTGACACTCATGAAACTGCACTGACAGAATATTGTGAATAAATACACTGTTTTTCCTGCAGAAACTGAGTCGGGATCATTCGGACGAGGACTGTTTCTTTGACCTGTTGAGTAAGTTTCAGAGCAGCCGAATGGAAGACCAGCGCTGTCAACTGGACGAGCCGACCAACGGCGAGAACACAGGAGGAGCGGACGCAGACTCTCTCAATGACGTCATCGGTCAGCCAGTCTCACTCTTACTGACAGACTACGAAATAATTGAGTTGTAACGTTCTGTGGATGTGACGGACATAATAACGCACTGCACGTCTCTCTCTCTTCTCAGAGGCGAGTCTTCTGACGTCTCCTCAGACGGAGGAGCTCTTTGATTTGATCGCCAGCACGCAGAGTCGGCGTCTGGACGATCAGAGGGTGAGCGTCAGCAGTCTGCCCGGACTCAGAATCACTCACAATAATCTGGGTCACCTGTGTGGAGAGAGTGACCCTCAGGCGCCCGGAGATGACTTCTTCAACATGCTGGTCAAGTGTCAGGTGACTGGAGCGCACATCACACGTCTGACGAGGTTCTTTGCTCGTTTCATTCACGGTGATTTCTCTGTGTGCGTTCAGTCCTCCAGGATAGATGACCAGCGCTGCTCTCCTCCTGAAGGAGGTCCGCGAGCCCCCACCGTCCCCGACGAAGACTTCTTCAACCTCATCCAGAGAGTTCAGGCGAAGAGGATGGACGAGCAGCGAGTGCACCTGCCGTCTGACCAACAGGATGAGAGCGAGGATGAGAGAGAACCGGGCGCCTCTGACTCCGGCTAACTATAGTAAAAAGACACGGAGGGAACAGAACGTGCACTTTCAGATGCCAACTTGTGTGTCTACACGTGACGAACACGACACAAGCGCCATCTCAGTGTTTCACCTGCCGTGCTTTGAAGCCAACGATCATTCACTCGTGTGTAAGATTCCAGTGAAAGTTTGCACGCACGGTTCATCTCGCGAGTGTCCGACTGTGTCTGATGCTGAAGGCCTTACAGAGACGTCTTTAGATGTTTAACATCAGACAGTTTATGTGTCTGTAACGCATGTGCTGGATTCAGACCGGACTGCTCGTGTGCTGGGTTATTCAGACACACCGGCTCAGTCGCTTTATCTGCCTTGACCGCAGACTCTGATTGTATTCTTTGATATCGTCGAGCACTTGAAGGAGTTTTGCTGTGGTTTGTCAAGTGACCGTATTCGTCTCAGACCTTCACAAGTGCATTTGACTGCTTTACCATCATTGCGATGAAGACATTAGGGCTGCTTCTCATCACTTCTCTCTTTCTCTTGTTGTATTTATGAAAGTGTTGAGAGAATGTGTGAACAGACTGTGACAGTGTTGAAGAGACTCACGTTTGATGGATGATGTTACAGTGTTTGTCATTTGTGCGGATCTACACACACCACATACACAACTCTTCGATGTCTTTCGTGTCAAGACATTTAGATATGAAATCAAAGGTATTACAGTTGATTTTTATTTTACTACAGGTTTTTTAATGGATGATGAACTTACTGCCACCTTGAGGTGGAAAATTAGCTAAGCCATAAAATCATTTTCCAGTCTGTTGTGGGTTCTGTGCAACAATTCAATTTCACCCGAAAATCTACTTTTGTTTCCAGACGGGAGAAACTGATTCCCGATGATGAATGAAACCGTTTTCAGATGACACAAATGTGCAGTATAAACTAGTAGATCATCTTCGTGAAAAGACGTTTTACAAAAGTAAATGACATGATGGTTCTGTAAAGAAACTGGATTGAGGAGAGAAAATAAAGTGATTTTATTCCCACATGCTTTGTGTTGGACTGAAGTCAAAGTCTTTTTGTTTTCATGTTGGATGATATATAATGTGAATACGTGAGAAAAGATCTGATAAGCTTCTGAGTTTCAGCACATGAGTGTTCTGTAGTTAAAACGTTGAATGAAATGATGGTTTGATTTAAGTGTTCAAAGAAACACAATGTTGTGAGTGTTTGGGTTTTATTGATGTGAATTGTACACATGTAGACTGAGGTGAGCGTGTGAGTTCAGACTCAATAAAGATCAACATTTATAAACTTATACGACATCCATCCAGAACACTCCAGTAACTGACGCTCAGTCTTTACAGTCTGTTGTCGTTTCATTCTTCACGATCACTTCAGCTTCAAAAATGAATGTGTAAATATGGATCAAATATTTCAGAGATAATGGAGGAAGATCATTCATGCAGTCTGTTTTTCGTGTGACAGTCCATGTTTTTAATTCTTCATAATTCTCTCATCTGTCACATATGCACACATGGGCAATTCTGTGAAAATGTCAACCTTACCATGAAAACAATGTTTTTACAAAAGGTTTTTACTAGACTAACAGACATTATTAACATTTGGTGCTTTAAATATCCACGTCAGGTCTCTCTTCGAGTTTTTAAAGCATGGTTTTTCATAGTCTGATAAGTGCCGTTTTCAGGATTGTCACATCCACAACGGTCCATATTCCTCATAAATGGGCACATTAAAACAACTATTTCACGTTCTGTGAAGAGTCATCCCTTCTGCAAGTGTTGGGTGTTATTGCTTCAGGTTTGTGCATTTTAATTCCTCTCGTGGAATTCAGAAAGTTTGTCCTTTTTTCTGACGTCCATACAGATTTATTTGCATTTCTTAAAATAGAGCACTTGTGCATAGACTGACATTTTTCTGATGTTTATACTCTATCAACAAGGGGTCAGTAAAATAGAAACAAATGGTTCTGTATATTGGTAACAAATACATTCTCTAAGCATTTTTATGTCACATCCATAACGCTAGAATGTGCAGTAATTCAAAAGTAAAGGAGTTTCAGATGACGCCAGCTCCAGACAGATTTTATACAATTTGATTGTTTGATGTCTTTATGCCGTGCCCTTGTGTAAGATGCTTTGCAGCAGTGTAAACAGTGAAAAGCTCTATACAAATAAAGGTGAATTGAATTGGGAGTAATTTCATTGCATGTGTGCTGTTCCTTCACACCCCCCTCTCAGAGTCCCTGTGTTTCCCAGAATTCTGTGCGTGAGCTGAGCTGTCAGAGCTCTATATAAAGCAGCAGAGGGAGGGCTGGCGTTCAGCCGGTCACTCAGACGGACAGACGGACAGGAGCCGGACACACACTGAACACTCTCAACCAACCAGAGAGAGAGAGAGAGAGAGAGAGAGAGAGAGACAGGTCAGTACAGACGCCAAGAGAGGAAGCACGGAAATGAGAATGAACCATTATTCTGTGTGTGTGTTAATCTGTTTAAGGTCTTGTTGTTTGCAGGCTGTGTGTGTGTGTGTGTGTGTGTGTGTGTGTGTGTGTGTGCGTGTGTGATGATGGAAAGTGGGTCAGTGAGAAGAGCTGTGTGTTGTGTTGCATGAGATTCAGATGAGGTGGACTCTGTGTTTTGACAGCTGCAATGTCAAACGGACAAACTGAAGTCGTGCTGATGTGAATGTGCGTGATGTGTGTGTGATGTCGTTCCCACACAAATCATGCCATTGTGAGCCGAACACATCCGTTGAGGAATAAAGACATTGATGCTATCAGTAGCGTGTAAACACGGCCGCAGCACTCACTGACGTCAAACCCAGCCGTTCTCCTCTTAAAGCTACAGCGTACTCGCTCCGGTCACTATGGCAACGGTTGCAGTCTTCAGGAGGTGTGTTGAGGTTATAAATGAAGCGACTGCTTCACATCGGACAGCTGCAGAGGAGTCTGAGCTTTTTTTAGCTTCGCTGCATGACTGCCGTCAGATCAGTGTCACAAACCAACAAGTGTGCCGTGAATCAAAGGTGTTCACCGTCACATGACCCGTGAAACATCAGATCCTAGAATAACGTAAAGCCTCTCCACAGAGATCTGGAGGTCTTCAGCTGCTGGATCTTCGGATCTGTGTTTTAGCGTGTTAAACTTACTGTTATTTTTAGAGATGACGCTAAATGTGAGATGTTTTATTTTAGATGCATTCCACA
This sequence comes from Triplophysa rosa, assembly GCF_024868665.1. Taxonomy (NCBI): domain Eukaryota; kingdom Metazoa; phylum Chordata; class Actinopteri; order Cypriniformes; family Nemacheilidae; genus Triplophysa; species Triplophysa rosa. The sequence continues at coordinate 812,584 of NC_079891.1, forward strand.
CGATCAAAATGTTGTTAAAAACCAAAACAACCCTGATTTGTCATATCAATACTCTTTGAACCAAACTAAACGAGTCAGAGTTAGTTTCAGGATGGGGAGTAACAGGGTTTCTGAGGGGTTCACTAAGAAGGGCACTCAGTAGTCTGTTATTAATAAACATATGTCCAATTATTGCCTTCCATGTACAGGAAAATCTCTAGCAATAAACAGCAAATCAAGATTCATATTGAGTGTGAATCTTATTATGGTGATGGGAAACAGAGGCCACCCGCCTGCTGACTGCACCGGGGTCAAATTTAGACCGGCTTTTAATAGAAAACATTACGACCTCGAGCTGCGGCTGTCACTTGCCGTGAATATAAGGACAGAAAGAAAAATTCTCCTAACAGAGTTGAACTGTTGAGGCCAATATGTTGTATGTGTAGCATGAAGAGATACAGACATTTACTTTAAAACAGTAGCAACTGTCACTATGGAATAATAAAATGCTATGATGTAATAATATTATTACTAATTTAATAAGATCTTCTCATTTTCATGACACAGCATAACAGGGTTGAACAGGAGGTCAATTTGACAAAAAATACACTAATCATTCATAGTAAAATAATAATATTTCAATTATATTATACAATACAAAAGTAATATTTTGACGTTGTTCATGTAAATTGGCTTAAAACTTGGGAAAGCCCACAACTGTTTTAACATTAGACACGAAACAGAGTTGACGCATTAATTCTCAGCGAATGAAGAGAAAGACACTAATGCGTCCATTATGACCCTCGGAGACACACCTGTGTGAGCACATCAATGTTCAGACATATTCCCCACTGTACTGGATCAGCTGAAACAGAAACAACCGCCCCATATACCAGAGAAACACCATATTTGACCAGAGGGGGGCGGCACCAT